>NW_007732789.1:55511-58900 GCF_000696425.1 Galeopterus variegatus
CAGGACAGAGGAGATTCGGAGAGGTGCTAGGCTCACAAAGCCAGCCCCTCCATGCTCAAAGCCTTCCAGGTTGCTTCAAGGAAGGTCTGCAAAGGTCATCAAGATCAGTCCCCAGCCTCTGGGAGGCCTGTAATGAGAGAGGCCCCAGGCACAAAGAGTCAGAAGCCAGGGTCACTAGCTTGCTGTGTTGCCTCAGACAAGTCACCTGGTCTCTCTAGGTTAAGAAGGTCTCAAGGCAAGAGGCTGGACAGAGAACCTCTGGGAATCCCTTACAGCTCTGCCTCCTGACCTCACACAACACGGCCATGCGTTTAAGAGGATGGGAGCCCTCAGTGTCCTCTGCTGGCTGTTCATCCTTGATTAGGAAGTTGCTTTTTATATCAGATCTGAAACATTCCACCTGCAAGCTGTCCTTTGCTCTCCTGCATGAAGATATTGACTCTGTGGGCACAAACGCCCTTTCTTGCTCAGAGGAACCCCCCAGGTCTCCTGCACCCTGGCTGTCCTGTCCCCATCCCAGGTCTGGCTGGCCTTGCTGATTCCAATAGGAGCTGCACTCCCAAACACATGGGGCAACCTCAGCAGAGGGTGCCTGAGTGACAGTGGCTGCCCAAGGCTCTGTCCAATGTCAATGCTACTCTGATGCACTCATGACTCCTAAGCAGCCTAGCAGGGCAGAGGTCTGGCTGGACCAGGCTGTTTCCTCCAATGAGATGGGAATTTCCAGCCTAGAACCCCTATCAGGCTATATACAGAAGGCCTAAAAGGAAGCCTCCAGGAATGGGGAAGTAGGAGCCAGGGTATTCCTAGACATATGTTCCCCAGACCTTGGTATGCCAACGAGTGTGACTTGGGTAGCTTGTGAAAATACGGATTCTGACTCAGCAAGTCTGGGGTGGGGCCCAAGGTTCTGTGTCTCTGATAAGCTCCAGAACTGCTGCTGCTGCTGGCCCACGGGCCACACTTTTAGGCAAGCCTTTAGATGTTCATAAACAAAAATCTTTTTATTCCTAAGAACCCTTTACTTTTGTTCAGCTTTGCTTGCAATTCATTTCCAGCTCTGTGAGTTCATGAGAGCCACACAGCAGCCCTAAGGGACAGGCTGGATGTGTATTGCTGGGCCCACTGCACAGAAGGGGAAACTGAGGTATAGCAAGGTCAAGGGCTTATTCAAGGTCACCCAGCTGGCTATGTTCCTTCCTCTTAACTCCCCTGTGGTTGGTTAAAACCAAATACCTTAGCAATGGGTGGTCTCACCCAGCTACTCCTCAACTATGTAGGCCTAAGGCCTCTAGAGGGTCTCCAGGGGACAACCGGTGAACTGTACTGTCTACTGAAATGGATCCCTATGGCCTGAGTTGGTGGAATGGGATGAGGGGGATTAGGAATCAGGCAGGTCATAGACGGAAATCCTAGCCATGCCCCTGGCTCCCGTGTGATCCTGGGCAGATCCCTTGATGTCTCTGAGGATATCAGTATTGTGTAAGGACTCAGCACCATCCCTGGTACATGGAGGATGCTCCACCGACATGAGCTCCCTGCCTTCCTTCCCTTCCCTACATCCCAACTGAGTCTTCTTCATTTCTTCCGCCCTTCCTCACATGACAGCCCTGCCTCTGAAGCAAGACTGCCTGAGAATGTATCCAAACTGTATGGCCCTGGGCAAGTCCCTTACTCTTCTGTGCCTTAGTTTCCTCCTCTGTGCAGTGGGAGTACGAAGAGTGCCCAGCACAGAGGGCTGTGGGAAGACTGAATGTGCCAATAAGTGTAAAGTGCTCAGAGCAGGCCTGGGACATAGCGAATGCTCCTGATGAGGGTTAGCCATGCGCTGTTAGTACCGCCTCTGCTATGAGTGAGCTCCAGCTCAGTGCGGGCACTGTGGCAGACACTGGGGACACAGTGCTGAAGCAACCGCCAGGGCTCACATTTGCTGAGCACCCACTATGTGCTAGGCACCGTGCTAAGTGATTTCCTGGCCATTCCCCTCCCCCTGAGGTCACAGTCAAAAGAGAACACAAAACACCAAGCTGGTTGTGCAGGGCATTCCCTGTCCTCCAGGGACTAGAAGGGGAGGCAGCACAGGTGAGAAACCACCGAGGGTCTGAGAACCAGGTCTTGGGGTTGGGGTGCTGGTCATGAAAAGTGGGGTTCAGAAAGGAGAGCCCTGTGGGCCTGGGAAGGCTGGGGAAGACTGTCAGGAGGAGGTGGGTCCATGCTGGCTCTGAAAGGCGGTTAGGAGGAAGAGATCAGGGAAAGGCACGCAGGCCAGGAGCACAGCATGAGCGAAGGCATGGAGGCAGGAGAGCCCCAGGCGTGCATGTGCATGTGTATGCACGGTTAAGTGGCTGCTGGGCTGGGGAGGGAAAAGGTGGGAGCAGGTCCAACGCCTGCTGCCTCCCAGCCATCCCAGGCAGCTTCCTCTTTGCCTCATGCAACTCTCAGACCAGACTCATGCACCTCACTGTACACAGGAGGGCAGATGCGGCTCAGGAGGCCCAGCAGTCTCACAAGCGGTCCTAACAGTGAGAGCTACCATGTACTGAGTGCTTGCAGGATGCCAAGCACTGGATCAGCAGCTCGGTCCACACCTTTCCCACAAACACCCTGCAAGGTGAGTGCACCCATTTTACAGATGCCTGGGAGAAGTTGTGCAGATGGTCGAGTGATCACACAGCTGAGAAAGAGCAGAAGTGAAGTCTGAGTCCAGCTCAGGGAGACTCATCCACTCTGGGCTTTCCCATCCTCATTGAGGTTGAGGGGACCTGGCTGGAACCTTCTACTGGACCTTCAGAGCCAGCTCCACCCTGGCTTCAGAGCCACTGGACCTTCAGAGCCAGCTCCAAGACAAAAATAAGCCACGTGAGAGATACAGACCAAGAGCCTGGAATACTGGAGGCCCTTGGGTGAGGAATTAATGAGTGAGTGAGTTCTTCCAGCATTCAGAGGAGCTTGGAGAACAGGAGAAATCAGAGAAGGCTGCCTAGAGGAGGTGACACTGCCCAAGGATGCTACTCAGCCCAAGAATGCAATTGCTGTGCTCCAGTGCTCCATTCACTAGGACTTGCAGGTACTTCAAGACCAAGGACAGGTCCAGGCTCCCAGGCTCTGCCAACATCCCTGTCCCTCAGGGCCCAAGGGCAGAGGATCGAGACAATGAGGCCACTTATACACGGAGATTCCTGGGTGCTCCTTATCACCCTGTGTTATCCTTTTAAAAGGAGAACTGACAGCTGCGGATGTGAAACTGGCCCTCCTAGGCTCTTTCCTGCCAGGCGCAAGACAGCAGGAAGGATGTAAAAGTGGCTACCCCGTGAACCCCACGCCCTACACCCCACCCCTCCATTCCCCCACCCCCGGCAGCTGCTCTTGCTGGTCCGTGCCAGGGCAAG
>NW_007732789.1:59126-85374 GCF_000696425.1 Galeopterus variegatus
CTCAGGGCCCAAGGGCAGAGGATCGAGACAATGAGGCCACTTATACACGGAGATTCCTGGGGGCTCCTAATCACCCTGTGTTATCCTTTTAAAAGGAGAACTGGCAGCTGCGGATGTGAAACTGGCCCTCCTAGGCTCTTTCCTGCCAGGCGCAAGACAGCAGGAAGGATGTAAAAGTGGCTACCCCATGAACCCCACGCCCTACACCCCACCCCTCCATTCCCCCACCCCCGGCAGCTGCTCTTGCTGGTCCGTGCCAGGGCAAGCACTTGGCGAGTCTGTCCCTCTGCCTGGGCCAGAGGGGAGCTGCCAGCCCACAGGAAGGTGGGCACCTTCCAGCCACGCCCCATCACCCCTCCTCTTGGAACGCCCATCCTGGGCAGAGCAAAGTGTCCAGAACTTGGTCCTTGAAGCCAACCTGGGAAACCCAGTCATCAGAGCCTTTCTCTGTCCCCTCCCAGGGCTCCTGAGAAAGCACAACCTCGTCACCTGGCCTCCCTGCAGTCCATCCCAGAGGCAGCCCCCTCTCAGGGCAGGAGGGTGGGAAAGGAGGACCAGAGCCCCGTCTGTGGACCCCCACATCCCCGAGGCACTCTCTCAGACCTCTGGGACTTCTCTAACCAGTTTGAACAGCTGAGTTGTGGCATAATAATAATGACAGTAATTAATAGAGTCATAACAGTTAACACTGAAGAGTGTGCCAGGCACTCTTATAAGCACTTCAGATAAGTCATTTAGCCTCACAACATCCCACGAGGCACGATTTTTTAATATCTTCATTTTACAGAAGAGGAAACCGAGGCCTAGAAAGATCGGATCGACTTTCCTGAAGGCACACAGCCGGCAAGAGGCGGCGCTGGGGTGGAATGCGGGCAGGCTGGGGGGGCAAGGACAGGGCTGTGGAAGGGACGGAGGAGAGACTCGAGCTTGCCACGCTGGGTTTGGGGTACCACACCAACATTAGCACCCACGCCAAAGCCACCGCCCGCCAAACAGCAGGAACACGCCCCCACCAACACCCCTCCCAGCTAACACTCTCTGAGCACTCATGACATTCCAAGTCTGTGCCAAGTGCCAGAAGGCCACAGCTCAGTCAGCAAGCCCAGGTCCAGAGAGACCCCTGCAGTGCTGCTCAGTGTGCCCCTGTCCTGGGCCCGGTCCTTCCTCAGTGGGACCAAAAAGCAATGCTGTGTGTCTTCCCTCCCTCTCTTCCTCCTTCCTCCCTTCCACATGTTTTACAACAAGGGTGGCAGCAATAACACTTTCTGGCTGGTTCCACTGTCTGACATTAAAAGGGCTTTTTGTCTGCGGCATTATCTTTCTGTCCCTCCCTTCATCTCTCCTTCCTTCCTTCCTTCCTTCCTTTCTTCCTTCCTCCCTCCCTCCCTCCCTTCCTCCCTCTATGACATTTTTAAATGTGCAGTCCTAATCTGGGTGCTATGAGAAAACCTGTTTCCCCACCAGTACACGGATGGGTCTGCACTAATCAATGGCTTTAAGCCTTTTTAGCCCAAGAATCTTCCCTTCACATGCACTGTAATACGTGAGCTAGACACAGGGAGGCTGCCCTGGTGGAAGGCAGGGGCCAGGTTCCCCAGCTGGCCCAGCACACTCCTCATCCTCTACCCCCATGCCACTCAGCTCTAGGCTCCAAGAAGCTTCTAGTCCCAGCCCAAGGTTCTTCATATCCTCAGTCCCTCTCTGCCTGAACCCTCCCCTGGCTCCAGCCACTCTGGCCCCAGAGGACACCCAGACCTGCAGTGATGTCAGGGCTGGAATGAGGGGTTGGAAACCCCAGGCAAGGGTCAGACATGGCTGATGGTCTCAACCCTGCTTGATGTCTTCAGACACCCCACAACCCTCAGGGACCAGCCTGCTCTGGGGAGGCTTGGGGAGGGGTGCAGGGGCTGGGTCCGAGGGCCGCAGAGACCGGGGCAGGGGAGGAGGCCTGAGCCAGCCTCTTCTTGCCCCTTGTCTCCTGCCCCTCCCCCAGGAAGACCCTGAAACTATTTACATCCCACCTCTAAGGTTTCAGCTGTTCTAGGATTTGATTCTCTCCCTGCTCTATTTTTCTTCTTTTGCAATCTCCGAGAAACCCGAGCTGCCAGATGGGTGGGGGCAATGATTGTTTTTTGTCTGACATCTGGATTTTGTTAGCAGCCCTGGGCATGCTGATTCAGGAATGGCAACTCCCCTGGGCTCAGGCCCTCCCCAAACCCTGCACAGTGCCCAGTTCTTCGCTGGACACAGGAGGTACAGGTGACAACACCCCTCAAACCTCTCTCAAAGGAGTACCCTGTACCCCCCAAGAATGTCTTGGGAGTGGTGGAAGCTGAGGGCTTAGAGAATTTCTGCTCCCAGGTCAGTGCCTCAAGGGTGGCCACCAGGCTGGGCGTGGCTGGTCTAACCCCAGAGGGAGGGCTTAGGGAAAGGATGTGGGGTCCTGGGTGTATGGACCCCACCCTACCCCAGCCTCCAGGCCTACAGCGGTACTGAGTGCATCATCAAGGCGGAGAGGCCTGCACCAACCCTGAATCGCAGATATACTTTGGAGATGAGGAAAGGTAGCCCAGAGAAGTTAAGTGATTTGCCCAAGGCTGAACAGCAGCTAAATGGCAGAGCTGGAACTTAAACCCTGGTCTTTGGATTATAAATTTGAGGCTGTTTCCTTTGACCTCAACAAGATATCCCCGTTACCAACATCAGGGTCCTCACTGTTGGCATGTGGGTCCTCAACCCTGTCTGAGCTTCAGAGGAATAATAATATGTTGAGTTTTCACATCCTGTCATCAGAGAGGCCCACAGTGGCCACCCAATCTAAAGCAGCCCCCAGACACTCTGCATGGCTGCATTATGACCTTCCTGGGCCACAGGCACTTCTGCCTTCATGCAACCCCTTCCTCCATAAAAAACTATTAAAAACAATATTTGCTGATTATGTTGGTGGAAAGACAAAAATCTGGGCTAGATTCATAATTACATATTCTCTATTATTATGTTTATTTTTTCTTCTGGTTGTAAAATAAGTGAATATGGAAATGTTTCTCTGGAGCCCCTAAAAGTCCCATGGGCCCCAGGTACTGCTCCTCACAAAGAAGTCAGCCCGGCACACTCCAGCAAAGCACTCTGACGTTCTTCATGTGGTCCGGGAGCCCCGAGTTTCTCACATGCTATCTGACTTCACCCACTAGAGCAGAAGCTCCGAGAGAGTGGGAACCTCTCCTATTTTGCTCATTGTGGTGTCCTCAAATGCCTACTATGTGTTTGGCACATAGTAGGTGTTCAATAAATATGTGCTGAATGCATAAGTGAAAGGGAGCCTATCTTCTCATGCAGGTGTATTTGCACCCCAGTTAGTGGCACCCCACTTGCCCAGGAGGCCACCTCAGAGATCTGGGAGCCCTCCTTGGTAGTTTCTCCTCCCCTGTCCCCTCACTGGGTACCATGCCCATAGATGACACTTTCTCATAGTCTCTGGAATTTGTCCTCTCACCTCCAATCGCTGCTCACCCCTGCCTTATGTCTGGTCTTGTCATCTAGCCACGCTCCAGGCTGGTTTCCTCAGCAGTCTTGCCTCCTCCGGCCAGCCTCCAACCTGCTACTAGCATGATCTTTCACAATGCCAATCTGAACATGTCACCTGAAACCCCCTTGGACAGCTTCTCCCTGCCCTCCAGATAAAGTGCAAGTTTGTGCAGCTTGGCATGCAGGCCCTTGTCCACCTGTTCCCGCCACACCTCCCACTCCTCCTCTCAGGAGTGCCAGTCATGCCAAGGGCTCGCGGTGCCCAGAAAGCATACTCCCATTATACACATGCTCGCTTGGAAGCCTTCCCTACCCCAGGCCCAGCTTCCTCTCTGAGACCCCAGGCAGAGCTGGTCCCCCACAGCAAACCTCAGTTGCAGCTCTGGTCACCCAGAATAGCCCGTGCTGTTTCCGTCTGTTCCGCCAAAGACAGGGATAGGCCTAACCTAGCATAGGCCTGGAGCATAGTAGGTGCTCAGGGAGGGCTGGGTGATGGGAGCACCTCCTGCGCCTTGCTTTGTCCTGGACAGACTGTTTGTCCTGGGCACAGATGTGGCACCGCACCAAGCCCCACCACAAACACACATACCCATCAGGCAACCGCAGCTGGCTCGGAGCAAGATGCTGCCACTCAGGTCCCCACAGTCCTTCCCCACTAGTGTACAGAAGCCAACACGACATACTCAGGTGACCCTGCAGGCAGGCCCAGCAGGTACCAACTGTGCCTCCCTTGCAGCCAGTGGCTTTTCCACTGCCACCACAGCTGACAGTCCCAACCCTCCCCTGACCTCCCTGACTGTACTGGGGCAGCAGACACCCTGAAACTGGACTGATGGTGGAATCACCATTTTGGCCAGACAAGGCCCAATATACCCACACTGTCCTTGTCCCTCCTTATTTCCAGCAACCCATATTCTTAAAGAACCTTGACTTTCTGGGAATGATAGTGAAGGTCAAAGTCTGGATACTAAGGGCAATGGAAGGACATGATTGAAAAAGCACAGACCCTGGAATCAGGGGGACCCAAGTTCCAATCTCGCTTGGATATTCACTAGCTGTATGACCTGGGGCAAGTCACTTAACTACTCTGGGCCTCAGTTTTTTTTTTTTTTTTTGTCCTTTTTTTGTGACTGGCTGCACCGCACTCAGCCAGAGAGTGTACCGGCCATCCCTATATAGGATCCGAACCCGCGGCAGGAGCGCTGTTGCGCTCCCAGTGCCACACTCTCCCGAGTGCACCACGGGCTCAGCCCTCTGGGCCTCAGTTTTATCATCTGGAAATTGGGGATCACTATAGCACCTACCTGAGAGGTGTTATAGCATTAAATGAGCTAATGCATATAAAACGCTAAGCTCAGTGGTGAACTCAATGCTTAGAGGCTGTTACTATTGTTAATATTATTATTACCCTTGGGCTGGATGGCTGGCACACTATGTGTAAACAGCAGGGGCTGGTTTTTCAAGAACCAAGTAGTTGACACTCTTGGCTCCTAAGACTTCTTGGACCAGGGGTGACACTGGCTGGAGATGGACGCTGGCTCAGGTACAGCCCCAACCTGCAAGGAGGAGCTGCTGTTTGGTGACATTTGGAATTTGTCTTCAGCACCTTCTGCCTCTAATTTAGAGGTTCCCAGTCTTCCCACAGTGCCCAATCCACCTTATACTGCTAGAACATATGAGAGGCTTTATCAGCCTGAGGAACTGAACTCTCGACACCTCTATCCTACACTTAAGGTTGCAAAAGAATCGACTAACAGATTACCAGCCCCTGGCTCCTGTGTCCCACCGCCAAGGCCACTGGCAGTGAATGCTTTAACCTTACTTTTACTGCTGTCCTCCTCAGACCCTTGGGGCTCCATGGGCAGCTTCAGGACCTAGGTAGGGCTGGCCTACGGTTCTGCACATTCCACCCCCAATTAGATCACTGAAGATTTAAAAAGCATTTTGCTCATTTAAAAATCATTCCACAGAAGGAGAGGAGATAAAGGAGCAGAAATAATATTTGAAGAAATAATGAATGAAAACTTCTCAAATCTGATAAAAAACTAATCAATACATCCAAGTAGTTCAAGAGACTCCAAGTAGAATAAACATGAAGGGATCCACAAACAGGCCAGCATAGTAAAACTACTGAAAGTCAAAACAAGGAGAAAATAGAGCTATATAGGAGTAACATTTCTTTTTTTTTTAAAGATGACCGGTAAGGGGGTCTTAACCCTTGGCTTGGTGTTGTCAGCACCACGCTCAGGCAGTGAGCCAACCGGCCATCCCTATATGGGATCCGAACCCGGGGCCTTGGTGTTATCAGCACCACACTCTCCCGAGTGAGCCACGGGCCGGCCCCTAGGAGTAACATTTCTATATCTCATTGGAACTAAGTCAGTATAAATGTGAAGCACATTCTGGTAAATTAAGATGTATACAGTGAGCCCTAGAGCAATCAACCACTAAAGAAATAACTCAAATATAGCTAAAATATAGTAAAAAAAATCATTAAAGAAACTTANCCCCAGGCAGAGCTGGTCCCCCACAGCAAACCTCAGTTGCAGCTCTGGTCACCCAGAATAGCCCGTGCTGTTTCCGTCTGTTCCGCCAAAGACAGGGATAGGCCTAACCTAGCATAGGCCTGGAGCATAGTAGGTGCTCAGGGAGGGCTGGGTGATGGGAGCACCTCCTGCGCCTTGCTTTGTCCTGGACAGACTGTTTGTCCTGGGCACAGATGTGGCACCGCACCAAGCCCCACCACAAACACACATACCCATCAGGCAACCGCAGCTGGCTCGGAGCAAGATGCTGCCACTCAGGTCCCCACAGTCCTTCCCCACTAGTGTACAGAAGCCAACACGACATACTCAGGTGACCCTGCAGGCAGGCCCAGCAGGTACCAACTGTGCCTCCCTTGCAGCCAGTGGCTTTTCCACTGCCACCACAGCTGACAGTCCCAACCCTCCCCTGACCTCCCTGACTGTACTGGGGCAGCAGACACCCTGAAACTGGACTGATGGTGGAATCACCATTTTGGCCAGACAAGGCCCAATATACCCACACTGTCCTTGTCCCTCCTTATTTCCAGCAACCCATATTCTTAAAGAACCTTGACTTTCTGGGAATGATAGTGAAGGTCAAAGTCTGGATACTAAGGGCAATGGAAGGACATGATTGAAAAAGCACAGACCCTGGAATCAGGGGGACCCAAGTTCCAATCTCGCTTGGATATTCACTAGCTGTATGACCTGGGGCAAGTCACTTAACTACTCTGGGCCTCAGTTTTTTTTTTTTTTTTTGTCCTTTTTTTGTGACTGGCTGCACCGCACTCAGCCAGAGAGTGTACCGGCCATCCCTATATAGGATCCGAACCCGCGGCAGGAGCGCTGCTGCGCTCCCAGTGCCACACTCTCCCGAGTGCACCACGGGCTCAGCCCTCTGGGCCTCAGTTTTATCATCTGGAAATTGGGGATCACTATAGCACCTACCTGAGAGGTGTTATAGCATTAAATGAGCTAATGCATATAAAACGCTAAGCTCAGTGGTGAACTCAATGCTTAGAGGCTGTTACTATTGTTAATATTATTATTACCCTTGGGCTGGATGGCTGGCACACTATGTGTAAACAGCAGGGGCTGGTTTTTCAAGAACCAAGTAGTTGACACTCTTGGCTCCTAAGACTTCTTGGACCAGGGGTGACACTGGCTGGAGATGGACGCTGGCTCAGGTACAGCCCCAACCTGCAAGGAGGAGCTGCTGTTTGGTGACATTTGGAATTTGTCTTCAGCACCTTCTGCCTCTAATTTAGAGGTTCCCAGTCTTCCCACAGTGCCCAATCCACCTTATACTGCTAGAACATATGAGAGGCTTTATCAGCCTGAGGAACTGAACTCTCGACACCTCTATCCTACACTTAAGGTTGCAAAAGAATCGACTAACAGATTACCAGCCCCTGGCTCCTGTGTCCCACCGCCAAGGCCACTGGCAGTGAATGCTTTAACCTTACTTTTACTGCTGTCCTCCTCAGACCCTTGGGGCTCCATGGGCAGCTTCAGGACCTAGGTAGGGCTGGCCTACGGTTCTGCACATTCCACCCCCAATTAGATCACTGAAGATTTAAAAAGCATTTTGCTCATTTAAAAATCATTCCACAGAAGGAGAGGAGATAAAGGAGCAGAAATAATATTTGAAGAAATAATGAATGAAAACTTCTCAAATCTGATAAAAAACTAATCAATACATCCAAGTAGTTCAAGAGACTCCAAGTAGAATAAACATGAAGGGATCCACAAACAGGCCAGCATAGTAAAACTACTGAAAGTCAAAACAAGGAGAAAATAGAGCTATATAGGAGTAACATTTCTTTTTTTTTTAAAGATGACCGGTAAGGGGGTCTTAACCCTTGGCTTGGTGTTGTCAGCACCACGCTCAGGTAGTGAGCCAACCGGCCATCCCTATATGGGATCCGAACCCGGGGCCTTGGTGTTATCAGCACCACACTCTCCCGAGTGAGCCATGGGCCGGCCCCTAGGAGTAACATTTCTATATCTCATTGGAACTAAGTCAGTATAAATGTGAAGCACATTCTGGTAAATTAAGATGTATACAGTGAGCCCTAGAGCAATCAAACCCGGGGCCTTGGTGTTATCAGCACCACACTCTCCCGAGTGAGCCACGGGCCGGCCCCT
The DNA here is from genome assembly GCF_000696425.1 of Galeopterus variegatus. NCBI lineage: Eukaryota > Metazoa > Chordata > Mammalia > Dermoptera > Cynocephalidae > Galeopterus > Galeopterus variegatus. The sequence continues at coordinate 67,325 of NW_007732789.1, forward strand.
AGGAGTAACATTTCTATATCTCATTGGAACTAAGTCAGTATAAATGTGAAGCACATTCTGATAAATTAAGATGTATACAGTGAGCCCTAGAGCAATCACCCACTAAAGAAATAACTCAAATATAGCTAAAATATAGTAAAAAAAATCATTAAAGAAACTTAAAGGTTACATTATAAAATTCATGCAAAAGAAAATAATAGAGAAGAAAAGAGAAACAAAAAAGACATGGTAATTTAGTGGAAAAAAGTAAAATGGCAGACCTAAATCCAACTACATTAATAATAGCATTAAATGTGAATGAATTAAACAATTCAATCAAAAGGCAGGCATTTTCAGATTGAACTGCAAAGAACAAGATCCAACTACAGTTGTCCTTCAGTATTTACAGGGGATTGGTTCCAGAATCCTTCATGGATTCTAAACTCTGTGGATGCTCAAGCCCCTTATATAAAATGGCATAGTACAGTTTCACAGATATGGAGGAACACATGCTTTAGATTCAAATACATAAACTGAAAGTAAAAGGATGGAAAAAGATCCATCATGTAAACAGCAAGGTGGCTATACTAATAACAGAGAAAACAGACTTTAAAGCAAACAAACAAAAAAAGTTAATACAGATAAAGAAGGACATTTATTTTATAATGATAAAAGGATTTATCTATCAGGAAGATATAACAATTACAAGCATAGGTGCACCTAATAATAGTGCACCAAAATACATGAAGCAAAAACAGACAGAATTGAAGAAAAAATAGACAATTCAACACTAATAGTTGGAGACTTAATAATCCCACTTAAAATAATAGAACTAAGCAGACTATTGACAAGACAACAGAAGACATAAACAGCACTCTCAACCAACTAGACCTGACAACATCTATAGAACACTCCACCAAACAGCAGCGGAAAACATACTTCTCAAGTGCACATGAGACAATCCCCAGGACAGACCACATGCTAGGCTCTGAAACCAACCACATAAATTTAGAAGGGTTGAAATGATACAAAGTATGTTTTCTGACCACAATGGAATAAAGTTAGAAATCATTCAAAGATATTTGGGAAATTCAAAAATATGTGGATATGAAACACTAGTAACCAGTGGATCAAAGAGGGATCAAGGGAAATGAGAAAATACCCCTGCGAGGAATGAAAATGAAGACGCAACATACAAAAATGCATGGGATGCAGCTCAGAAGGACGTTCACAGCTGTAGACGTCTCCATTTAACAAGGAAGAATCATGTTAAGTCAATAACCTAACCTTCCACCTAAAGAAACTAGAAAATAAAAAGCAAACTGAAGAAAACAATAAGGAATAGAGTGGAGAACTGAAAGAAAAGACCTGAAGCGACGTTTCTAAACCCCTGTTCATCGCAGCAATATTCACAACAGCCAAAAGGTGGAAGGAAGCAACCCAGTGTCCACTGATGGACAAAGGGACAAACAAAATGTGGTGTATCTAGTACATATAATGAAATATTACTTGGCCTTAAAAAAGAAACAAAACTCTGACACCTGCTACAACATAGATGAACCTTGAGGACATTATGCTGAGTGAAATAAGCCAGTCAGAGAAGGACAAATACTGTATGATTCCACCTACATGAGGCGCCTAGAAGTAGTCAAGTTCATAAAGACAGAAAATAGAATGGTGGCTGCCGGGGTGGATGAGGAGGGGAGGAGGGGAAGTTCATGGGTTCGGAGTTTCAGTTTTGCAAGAGAAAAAGAGTTCTGTGGATCAGTGGTGATGACGGTTGCACAACAGTGTGAATATATTTAATGCCACCGAACTGGCTAAAATGGTAAATTTTATGTTATGTATATTTTACCACAATTAAAAAAAGATTAGAGTGGGAAGTAATAAAATAGAGAACAGAATAACAATAGAGGAAATCAACTAAGCCAAAAGTTGGTTCATTGAAAAGTCCCATAAAATTGACAAACCTTTAGCTAGATTGATGAAGAAGAAAAAGAGAGAAGACTCAAACTACAAGAATCAGAAATGAAAGAGGGAGACATCATTACCAGCCCTACAAAAATAAAAAGAGTTATAAAAGAATACTCTGAACCACTGTATGCCAATAAATTAGATAAAGTCAATAAAATGAACAAATTTCTAGAAATACATAAACTGTAGTAACTGAATCAAGAAGAAACAGCTAATCGGAAAGACAAGAGATTGAATTAGTAATCAAAAATATACCCACAAAGAAAAACCCAGGCTCAGATGGCTTCACAGGTTAATTCTAGCAAACATCTAAGGAAGAATTAATACTAATTCTTCACAAGGTCTTCCAGAAAATAGAACAGGATGGAACATTTCCCAAATCATGGGAATTGACACATGCTACAACATGGATGAACCTTGAAAACATTATGCTAAGTGAAAGAAGCCAAACACAAGATCACAGATGATTCTATTTATATGAAATATCCAGAATAGGCAAATCTATATATAGAAAAGCAGATGAGTGTTTGCCAGGGTATGGAAGATCAGGAGGTGCTTCCTAAATAATATGAAGTTCCTTTCTGAGGTGATGAAAAAGTTCTATAACTGATTATGATGATGTCTGAACAACTCTGTGAATATACTAAAAATCCAACAGTGCATTGAACTTTCAAAAGGACAACTGGGATTACTAGAGGCAGGAAGGGAAGAATGGGTAAAGGGCTACAAATAGCAATGACAGTGTATATTATTGAATATAATAATAATTCTGATGTGAGTATCACATATTGCATGTGGGTGTTGATATTCAACTCTGTACCCCACAGAAATGTACAATCGATTTTGTTACAATAAAAAAATACTAAAAATCATTGAATTGTACACTTTAAATGAGTGAATTATCTAGTAACTAAATTATATCTCATTAATGCTGTTACCAAAAAAAAAAAAAAAAAGGATTCTGCTTTTAAGTATTACACATGTTGAGACCTTACATAATATTTCATTTGAAACACAGTTTTCCTTCCGAGATTTATAAAGCCTTGTGAACCCATTCCTTCCTTCAGGAAGACTTGTATTGAGCACCTGCTGTGTGAGGCACTGTGGGCTGGCACGGGGGTCAGACAGCAAGAGGTGCAGAGACAAACCTAGCCCAGCACCTGTCCCTGGAGTTTGTGCTTGGAAGAGGGGTGGATGGCATCCGATTAAATTTCAGCCTGCCCAAATATCTAGTACCTTGCCAGGTGGGTGCATTCTTCATAGTGACCCAAAGGAGAAAAAAAATAATGCTAGCCAACATTCAATGAGCATTTACTGCGTGCTGGGCACTTTCCGTGCATTGTTTCATTGCGTCCTCACAACACTCCCGTGTTAGGGCTCTCATTAGCCTCATTTGTCAGATGATGGCACTCATGCTCGAGCCTCCATCCTCCCACCACTTGACAGGGAGGGCCTCAGGCCTTCAGGAGTCCTGGAAAGAATCAGGTTTGGAATGGGGCCAGGAGAAGTCTTCAACCAGCTCAAGGGAGAAACTGAGGCTCCATAGACCATGGGGGTCTCAGCTTGCTGTGGGATGAATGCTCAAGGGGACAGATTACACCAAGGTCCCACGACTGGAGTTCTCGCACACGGCTGCCCTCTCCTGAGCACTGCAGCTCTCTGAGACTGTCCCTTCAACTGCAAAATGGGCCACTACTCCTACTTCTGCCAGAGAGCTAAGGGCCCTCCACAAGATAATGATCTCCATAAAGGCAGAGCCAGTGTCAGCACTGTGCTGGAAGGCATGAGGGCCCCTCTGCCCCAGTCTGGAGGGAGGGCAGCACGTGCACACACACACACACACACACACACACACACACACACGCCCCTTCGCCATCCCCCCCATCTCCCCACCTCCAGCTCCCCATCCGCTGCCTTGGGATGCTGGTCATGCTGTGGGAGGCCCTGCTGCCCTTCTCCCAAGCCCATCTCCTCCAGGAAGCTTTCCCAGGCTGCAAGCCCAGAGTGAGTGCGCCCCCTTGAAGCCCCCAGAGCCTCTGTTGGTGCCTGAGTGTCACCTGCCTCCCTGGGTTAAAATCCCAGCTCCTCCAGTGACCAGCTCAACAATGCTGATTGAGCAAGCTCCTTCCTTGCTTGAAGAATCTGTTCCATCACGTAAAATGAGGCTAATGAGGACACTTTGCACATGGGGTAGTTGAGCACATTGAATGGTCACACTAAATGCTCACAGAGTGCACTCAGCACAGTGCCCTGCCCGTCTCCCCCGTCAGTGGGGCTAAATCCTATTCCACCCACTTCACAGGCTGTAGGCAGGAGATGGCGGAGGAGAAAGTTTGCGAGGTGTTGTTGTGAATGACTGTGTGGACATGAGCTGAGAGCCCTGTGCTGGGGGCTCAGCTGGGGAGAGCATAAGGGGCTGCTGACAGGGTGGGTCGCAGGCATACCCTTGAGAACCACCCAGATCCTGAGCAGCTCCTTTGCCCTCATCCTACCCAGAGAGCTCCTGGGACATGGGGGCCTCATTCTCTGCTGAGATTTCCTCATGCCACTACATATGCTGAGGGGTCGACAGGACCATTGGGGTGTGGAGTCTCAAAGAAAGCCACCAGTGGGTCACCTCCCACTATTGAGGCGGAGGAGCACATGAGTCATCTGTGATCTTACTAAAATGCAGGACCAGTGGGCCTGAGCTTCTGCATCTCTAATAAGCTCCCGGGGGGCTCTGATGCAGCTGTGCCCAGGCCTCATGCTAGGTGGCAAGGACCTGAAGCACGGCGTGCCATTTCCAAGAAAGGTTTGAGTGTGGAATGAGCAGCAGGCACGTCGCGGCCTCCCATTGGTACTGGAAGGACCCAGCCCCACCCAACCACGCCCTCAGCTTGCAACATCTGGAGGGCAATACTGCATGAGCTTTCAGTTTCCAGGATTCCATTTCCATTACATACTTGTATATAAAAAGTAGTAGCACATTATTAAAAAGATTGGAAAATAGTAAAAAAATAATAGGAAAAAAAAATCACTGATAATCTCACACTGTATTGAAAACAACTGCTAACCTCTCTCCCCAGGACTCCAAAGCCATGTTTACCAGTGAGTCAGGGGTCATCTCATGAGTGGGCTGTGCCCCCGTAGCCCCACCCATCAACAGTGAAGTATCAGGTGCGAGATGGGGCTGTTCCCGATACCCTCCATCTCCTGGCCCCTCCCACCCCAAGAGAGATGCCCAGCCCCCTAGTGCCTGAGGCCTTTGCCCAGACCTATCCTGTGGGCACAAAGTTGAGGCCAGGGCCTCCTCCCCCCTCCCACGCAGGCAGCAGGCTGAGGAGGCAGAGATGGGGTCCGGGGGAGGGGGTGCACATCTGGATTCCTGGCCCAGAGCCCACATTCCTTCCCTGTGAGTGTGAGGAGATGGAGCCTCCCAAGAGCTGTGAGGAGGTGCTGGACCGTCCTCCCCACTGTAACAGGACACCCCCCAACCCTGCAGGAAGACTGAGGGGATCTTGAAGGCCAAGAACATCCTTTGGGGGCCCAGTTTGGGTCCAGAATCCTCCACCCAGATTGCTGACAAACCAGCATGGGCCCAGGCTGGGCCTCTGTCAGGTCCACACCAGCTGGCCTTGCCTCAGAAATACCAGAGGACCTTGGGGCCACTCGCTGGTGCAGGGGCCCTGGGGAGGCTGCTGCCTGGCTCTGCCCACAGAAGCTAGTCCACAGGTAGCCAGAAAGCTGAGAGCTTCCTCCAGGCCGGGGCTGCCTTACCTGGGGGCAGTCCTTGATGTAGTGTCCTTTGTTGAAGCACAGGTGGCACAGGTAGTTGGGCGGGGGCCGCTTGCTGGGCTTGCGGGCCTCGGAGGTGAGGGTCAGGTCCGAGAAGTGCTCGGTGAGGGAGCTGAGGCCGTCGGCGATGTTATTGAGGGAGCCATAGGGCGAGGCGCTCTTGTACACACTGCTGCTCAGCGCCTGTGGACGCAGGGGCACACGCGTTGGTGGCTGTGGCCTTGGGGGAATTCCCGCCCCACCTCAGTATGAATTCATACTGAGCCTTCAGCTGCCCAAGGGCTCTGGCCTCCAGGAGCCTGAGTTCAAATCCTAACTCTAGTTGTTGTGAGTCCACGGGCCAGCCAGTTAACCACTCAGCCTCAGTGGTCCTGTCCGTAAAATGGGAATAACGACAGCTACCTCCTAAGGATTCTATAAGGCTAAAATGAGCTCATGAAGGTAAAGCATTTTATCTCATACCGGGCATTTGGGAACCACCCAGTAAATGGAGAAGATGACAGTAATGACTGTTATTATTATTACCATTACTTCTTTACATACTGCCATGAGACAAGAAGGTCCAACAGAGAGCAAGCTGTCAGGTTTGGGGCTCTGCCACTAACTGGTGGAGTGCCTTTAGATATGTCACTGCTGATTCAGTTTCTCAGTCTTGTAAGGAAGAGGAACACCAGCTTGCAGCATTGTTTCCATTTTATAGAACAGAAAATTGAAGTCCAGCCCTTTGCCTGGTCTCCTGTGACACGAGGCCTTTGTAGCCTGTATCCAGGGAGCTCCCAGCCTGGCCCAGGCCACCTCTCTGGGAGCCTGAGAAGGGAAATGGCCCACTTCTCCAACCTCTAGATGACAGGAACCAGACATCTTGCTCAGCTTCAAAGCCATGAGGCCCAGGCCCCCTCCTGCTGTATACAGCCTCTATTTATAGGAGTCACGGGCTCCCGGAGGCCTGGCACCCTGGAATTTAGGGAAAGTGGGGCCTGCAGAGAGGCTAGCAAGGAATAGCCATGGGCTCCCTCTTCTGGGGCAAGGCCAAGGCTGCAAAGAGGCAGCTTCCCCAGGAGGGCCAAGGACAGACCCAGGCAAGGGACATGGGCATTCCCTGGCCCCAGTTCAGGTGCCCAAGAATGGCGGGAGTAAGCTATAAACCTTGGGGGGCCTTGGGTCAGACGGGGAAGCAGGACCTCTGAAAGGAAGAGCTTCAGGTTCTCTTATAAAGATGGGACAAGCAGGAGCCCAGAGTGGGCACAGCCCTTTCCGTGTCCTCTCACTGTAGGAAGGGGAAGCTGAGAGTTGACCCCAGGGCGGAGGGCAAACCCTCCCCTATCCCCAACCAGGATGATCCCACCCCTCACCTGAGCGTACTCCAGCCCCGCTGTTGTTTCCATCTCTAGGGGTCTGCCACTCCCCTCCTAGAGGACACAGCCCTCATCATCTGGGAGTCGTTTTTATTCTTGGTACCTCGGGATACTCTGCTGTGTGACCCTGGGCCAGCCCTGTCCCTCTCTGGGCCTCTGTTCCCTTCTCTGTTGCCTCTTTTGGACCAAAGCCTGGGATGTGAAGAAAAGACACAGACACACAACGGCCTATGGTGACTGGGGAATGGAACTCAATGGGTCTTAATGACTGTATCTGTTCTACCACTGCCCAGTCCTACCATGAAACCCAGGAGCAGTGTAGGATCCTACACCAACCTGCATTCAGTCTGAGGGTGACTCTCTCAGACTCCCTCAAATGAGCCCAAGATGGAGTGGTCCACCCTGAGAGGAAGAGAGTCCCCATCCCTGGAGGTATGTGAGCTGATAGGGGTCACCTTATGGGCGTGGGGAGGCTTCTGATGGAAATCGATGAGATAACAGCAGTAACACACAGCAAGCACTCACTGTTTCTCTGGCACTGGAAACTTTACACGTTTTGATAATTGATGCTTGCTGAAACTCTAAGAGTCATTGTTCCCATTTTACAGATTAAATAAGTGTGTCCAAACTTGTATTGAATTACCTGGGAAACTCATAATTAATACAGTTTTCTGGGCCCCATCTCAGACCAACCAAAGTAGATGCCTGGGACCCAGGGCCTGGAATCTGCATTTTTTGGTATATGGTAAAATATACATAACAAAAGTTACCATTTTAACTACGTTTAAGTGTACAGTTCAGTGGCATTAAGTGCATTCACACTGTTGTGCAACCATTACCAACATCCAAGACTTTTTCATCTTCCCAAACTGAAACTCTGTACACATTAACAACTCCCCACTCCACCCTCCCCCCAGCCAAAATCTGCATTTTTTAAGCCCCACCATGCAGCTCAGCCCCACCCAGCCTTGGGAGCACCTGGACTTTCCAACTATCAAGGTCTCTCCTGATCTTGACTCTGAGACTCTCCCCACACCAGGAGACCCCCCCCTTCCCACCCACATCGGCCTGATGGCAGCGGTGGGGGGCAGCATTGCCCCAGCCTCTCAGACAAAAGTTCATCCAAACAAGAAACTCGAAGCTTCAAATGGTGTGACTCACTCTCAGGGCTGGGAAATGCAATTTCACAAATAACAACCCTCTTATTTTTCCCCCCCTTTTTTTCTTTCTTTCTTTCTTCCTTTCTTTTTTTTTTTTCTGGATAAGATTTGAGCAAGTACACAGGAATCAGGATTGTTTTGGCAGTGAATTGTCAAGAGGAAGGGGAAGTTTGGTGGGTGCCAGAAAGTGCACTAATTATACCCTTGAAAACCTCTCCCACATCTAGTGGCCACGTCCCCTGCCCACTGACAGCCCCTCGGGTACCCTGGGCAGCCAGAGGCCTCTGAGCAGACTGTCCTCTCCCTGGCAGCTCGACACCCTTGACCACCACCTCATGAGGGTCACAGCTTTCCCTGCCTGCAGGCAGCCCCACAGCCAGGGAAGTGAGGCCAGAGCTGTCTGTCCCTCCTCCTGACCCCCACCTCCAGTGTCCTCCAGCTTGTCCCCAGTGGCTGCTTCAGCTCCCTTCCCCCAACCGCAGTTCAAGCCACCTTACAGCTGAAAGGGCAGAGAGCACTCAGCTGGCCCAACCTCATTCTCATGTTTCAGATGGAGAAACTGAGGCCCAGAGAGGCACAAGGACACAGGCCAGGGCACCGAGCCAGACTTGAGGGCCAGGAGTCCTGCCTGCCTGCCCCACGGTGTGAAGGGCGGGTGAGGCAGTGAGCTGTTTCCTCTCCGATGCCCCGTTTGAGCTCGGGCCATGGAGGTGAAAGGTGAGTCAGCCGCCCGGCCATTTCCACAGCCTATGGAGACTGGCCAGAGCACAGGCCAGGAGACACGGGGCTTCATCCCCTCCAGTGCGGAGCTGCGGCCTGGCCTCTTGGGTTTCCTGACTGTATGACATAAAATGGAGCAGGGAAGGGAGGCAAACTTGACCATCCCTGTACTACTGCTATCTTAAGGTCTAGACGCCCAGGTGCTGAGAGACACCCCAGAGCCCAGCATGCAGAAGGCAAGCTTAATCCACACAGGTGCCATCTGTCCACATCCTTCCAGCTGTGGCTGAAGGTGCGCACAGAGCCTTCATTGGTCAGCTCCGAACGCTGCCACAGCCGAGCTGCTCCACTCGGCGTCCCCAGGGGGCAACTCTGATTTCCTCCCTGCACTCTACACTTGTTGCCCCATCCTGGTGTGTCCTTCTCTGTGTCCATCCAGACCCCTCCAGGACCTGTCTCCAAATCCAGCTCTAATTCCAGTGTCATGACCCTGAACCCACCCCTTCCCCGTTCTCAGGCCTCAGGCTCCACAGAACAGTGTGAAAAGTGCAGATTCAGGTACTTCTGAGGCCCTGCTGGCCATAGACACCCTAGCCTCCCCGGGGGCCCAAGCCCAGTCCAGCCATATGGTTGGTCAGGGGTAGGGACCACCATGCAACTCCACCTGCAGTTCCTGATGGCACTCTGGCCTCTCTCTAACCTCTCTGCACGTGTGATGCCTCACCCCTCTCACAAGGCTGGATGTCCCTGAAGAAAAAGGTTCTGCAACCCTCCATTGCCCCAGAGCCCAAGCTGCTTTTGCTGCTCCTGTGCCTGTCCTGGGTGCCCCTTGACAGTGCCCTAACCCCTTAGGATTTGGGTTGGGGTCTCAGAGTGAGTTCCTGTGGACTGAGTGGGAGGGAACTCCCACCCTAGATTTGGCTGTTCCAGGCACTGGTGGAGAGCAGCCCCATTTATGTGGTGGGTGGAAGCTTCGGGGACATTTAGGCACAAATTGCCAGCCTCGGGGAAGAGGCTCAGGGACATTTAGGCCCAAATTGCCACCTCTCCCTCCCCAGGTCAGTGACCTCAGCAGCTAGCAGAAAGCATGGGATCTTCACACCACTTTGGGGGGACTGAGCACCAGACTCCTGCCCATTGCTGGAACTTCTCTATGGTTCTTGCTTGGCTGTTGGGGAAAGTTAGGTGATAAGACACTACATTTTATTCTGACCATAGTGTATGTCATATACTTAACTACATCCTTTGCTTTTCTTGGTTCTCTTTTCCCTAGCAAGAATACTATTTAGATGGGCATTATCAGCCCCATTTTATAGAGCTGGAAACTGAGGTTCAGAGAGGCTGAGTAACTTGCCCAAGGCAACACAGACAGCATGTGTGTTGGCTTGTTATACTTTAGTCTCTACAGGGCCTCTAAGGCTTGGCTTTCCATGCACGAAGGGAATCCAGAGGAAAATGCCAGGTGTGGACCATTCTCCTTGGCACAGAAAACCTGTGCCACCCTATGCTAAGCTCCTTGGCTCTGGCAAGATAAGGGACCAGCTTCTCAGGGCTGCATGAGGGGTTGGGGCCCTAGGATGGTGGTTCTGCTGCGACACAGGGACACAGAGGCAGAGATTCCCAGGACTGATTCCAGTTCTCCCTAGAACAAACTTGCCAAGCTGTCTCCTCCAGAACAGCCAGAGGGCACAGTGGGAGAGGGACAGGCAGGAGTCAGGGCAGGTGGGCAGAAGCTTCTGCGGGCTGCTCAGAGGGAGAAGAGACTGTTACAGAGACAGGACAAGAGACAGAAGAGGCGGGGACAACAGGCAGAGATGGGGAGCAGCATCCATTGGGAAGGAAATGGCAGTGGTGAGAACATTGAGAAGGCAGCTCCAGGGCTGGGCCGCTGGGCAGGGCAGCCCTGAGGAGGCATGGCAGGAGCAAGTGCTGATCTTGTGCCCCAGGCTGGAGAAGGGCCTGGAGGAGGAACTCTCTGACTCTAGTCCCCAGCTCTGTGGGGGTTCTTTTCATCAGCTGAACAACTGCTTTCTTATCCCCAAAAGCCACCCCTTCTACTCCCCGCCACCACCAGACACGTGCACGCGCACGCACCCACACCCACACTACTCCATTTGGGACAAGAAACCATTCATCTCACAAATGAGTCCGCCACTTCTCCCAAAGAGATCTGTACTTCTTCTACCCCTAGGGTCTATCTGGGTCCAACACATGCACATGCTATCCACACAGAGGCAGGTGTGGAGAAAAGGGGACAATCGTGGGCAAGATAGGAAGGGGGCCAATGGGAAAACGAAGCCACACTTTGGCTGAGGGTTTCCCCAGCTGCATTCAGCCCCAGGCTCTGCTCCTGTATCAAAGGTCTAAAGCTGACCTGTGAGCCAGGAGGGTGCAGGGCTGGTCATCACAGGAGAAGCAACCCTTCAGCCAGGACCCCCGAGGGCACCACTGGAGGCTTGTTCACCCGGCAATTATAAACATAGTTCCCTGTAAACAGCCAGTGCTCAGTAAAAGACTTTTCGATGAGGAGAGTGAGCAGAGAGAAATGGGGAAAAGACCAGGGGATCAGTCAGTGGCAGCAGGACAAAGCAGAAAGGACCCAGGGGAGATCTTCTCCCTCCTCAACTCCTCCAGCTCCCACCCAGGGAACACTCACCTGACAGGTGCTTATGTTCCACGGCTGTTATCTGTCCTCTGCCAAGCTAACGCATAAGCACTGGGGACCAGGGTGCCTCTCACTTCTGGGGTGTATTTGTTGAATGTAAGCAGAAACCATGAATCTGAGAATTCCAGGACTGAAAACGACCCTAATATTTAGCCAATCTGGGGTACAACCGAGGCTTGCATCCTCTATGGCAGGGGACCTTGATCTGGGATCCACTGTTGGCCCAAAGGTATCCATGGTCCCCCTGAAATCACATGTGTGTTTGCACGTGCACGTATGCTTGTGCTTTCTGACTTGTGCTGACAACAGGAACTCCAGCTGTCTTTAGATTCTCAAAGAAGCCCAGAACCAAAGAAGGTCAAGGACCATTAGCACACCTAAGCCTCTGCAGGGACACCTCTAGGAACAGTGTTTCTCTATCACCCAAGTCAGCTCAATATAATTAATTAAGCAATCAATAAACATTTCTTCTGTGAGATAAAACACAAGGCTTAGAGACTGAGGACAGCATTCACATGGATGCAGGCGTGAAAATGGAAGAGGGGAGGAGAGGTTTCAACTCAAGTCATCCACCCACCCACCCACCCATCTAGTCAACATTAACTGAGCACCTAGGACATTCCAGGCATTGGCCAAGCATCAGGACTGCTGAATAGAAACAGACAAGATTCCTACTCTCAGTGTACTAACAACTTAGCTTTCAAGACAGACGACACACTGCATAACAAAGGCAAGTCCAATTGTTAAGGCATGCTTTCCCAGAAGCATCTACAACTCATCAGTCCCAGGGTCACAGCAGCTAGAGGGAGGTCTGCTCCCCGTGGCAGGTAGGTGCAGCCTCTCAGAGAAGGGAATCCATTTATGTCACGAAGATGTAGATTGGAATCTGTCCACTGTACAAGGGCAGGGAATGGCACTTGAGACAGAAACAATAGCAAGTGCAGGAGCTTAAAGGAGTAGGACTGCTTGGTGTTTTCAGAAACCTCCAGTAGAGCAGTATGGCCAGGGAAAGACTGAATGAATGATTATACATCACCACCACCCACACACACGGAGAACAGATCAAGTATACTGAGACCCAGGCTAGAGCCTGGTTCCTCCGATGATTCCCCGAATGCATCATCTTCCTCTGATAGCCTTAGTTTCCCCATCTGCACGATGGGATGTTGCACACAGGCTAGGATAAGGGTATGAAAGCACTAGGAAGTGCTCATTGTCCTTGTCCTCTGCCTCTCGTAAACCAGGCCAGCCTTGTACTACTGTCCTATGGAGCACTGTGCTGGGTTTCTAGGGAGTGGCTGGAGCAGGGACGTGTAGGAAACCTAGTATCCATGACCAATGCCCACCACTGCTCAAAGAGTTTGGGATCGGGGCAAAACATCACAGGAACTGAGACTTCTGCCTGCCCTGCACTGGGCCCAGAGAATGACCCAGGTGAGAGCTAACCTGGTGACCAACTGCAGGACAGGCCACAGGAACAACGCATAGCTATAGCACAGAAGAGTTCTAGATCTAGCTTTGCCACTGACTCGCTGGGTGACTTGCCAGGCATCTGTGTTCTCTCCCGTAAAATGGGAGCTATGAGGAAAGAGGCGCCAAGAATAAAGCCCCACCCAAGAGTAAGGGGCTGCTCTGCAAGGGCCGTCTTCCCCGTGGGCCCTCCTCTTGGTGCTGACGGCGCCTGGCTCTCTGCCGCTGCTAGTTACTATTACTAATGCTGCCTGCTTTCCCCTCCCAACTGACTCAGAAGGTCCACGAGGTATGGTCTCCCCTCTGAGCCCATGCCCGCCCGGTCAACTTAATTTGACTAAGGGAGGGTCGGGTCAACTCAGCCAACAGCTTCTCAAATGATGTTCCTTCTTGCCTGAGTCACAGTTCAGCTTCCCAAGAGTGGCCAAGGGGGTTGGAGGCATCCTTTCAAGCTCCTGGCTGGGCTGGAATTGGCCATTCCTCCCAGGCCCCGGGGCTGCGCGCCCCCCACCCATCCCACACAGACCACAAAGCCTTCTGGGAACCAACTCCAGCTCCTGAAGCCCACTTTCAGCCCCAACCCGGCAAACTCCCATCCTTGGACAGAAATGTGGCTTTGTTCTACGTATTCACACTGGTCAGGCAGCCTCCTGGCTCATCTACACCCATCAAGGGCACATGTGATACATCCAAGCCCTCAGAAACTGTCACAACTGGACCTTCTAAAGCAGGACACTACAGCTGCTCCTCTGAGCACTCTATGCACAACCATGTCTATGTGAAAGGGCTGAAGGCCCTGGGAGGGGGCCTCATGACACCCTTGCTGCTGTTCTCAAATCTCCAATGGTAGGAACAGAGTGACAAAGAGGAGGAGGTCTTCAGTGCTGCAGAATACAGTGCAAGGACCCAGGGAGGGCACCTGGGTTAACAGCTCTAGGAAGAGCTTGCTAACGGTTGGAGAGGTCTGCCTCAGTGGAGCATCCCTGGGCCTGGAGATGCTTGGAAGAACACTGGCAGGTGTTCTGTGACAAAAACGTTCTTTGGTCAGATAGGTACGGGAGATGTTGGGCTAAAGGATGGTTAACAGGTTTTGTACTTCAGGACTTCTCAAAGCCTTTACTGAACTAATGGGCATTGTGTGTCTCCAAAGAAAGGACAGTATACTGTGCTTTCCAAATGTATTTGGCCCCAAATTCCTTCCCCCAACACCCACAAAGTAGGGCTTACTCGACAGTAGGGCCATACCTTCCAGCTATCTCTGTCTCTGGAAGAAGAGGGAAAGAAAAAAGCTGCCCTAAGAGTCTGCCCTGAATGGAACGAGACAGCCACATCTCCCCTAGGGTTGGGGGGCGAGTACAGCGACTACCCAGGAAGGGCTCTGAGCACCTTTCTGAGGGACCCAAGAGGTAATGCTTAACAAGGAGGTAACTCTGCTTTTCCAAAGGAAGAATCCCACAGCCCCTGCACTGCCGTGAATTTAAATTCCAAACAAAACTTGGCAGGGAAGACCCCACATGACCCAACCTCCACTCATTCTAAGGAGAACTGCCTCCCTTGGATAGCTGGAAAGAGAAAGGAGGGCCTCAGTCAGGGGCCTCAGGAATCTCTCTCCAAAGACACATAGCTGTTGCCACAGATCAGGTTTTGTAAAACTGGGTTCACAGGGCCTAGTTTCTAGACCCAGAAGCCTTTTAAGAACCTGCACAAGGTGCCTGTGCCTGCTTTGGCCTGGCACTCTCACCATGAGCTGGGAAGCCCCCAGAAGCAGCAAGTCACCTCCTGGTGCTTGCTTCTGCACTTGCATGTGAACACTGCCATCTCCCTCTCTGCTCCCAGGCCCAGTGTGCTACTCAGAACCCTTGGCTTATCTTCAGCTTCCAGAGCCGAGGTTCCAGGAGCACAATGGGCTTCTGTGCCCCCATGTCCTCACCCCCTTCCCCCAAATCCCAGCTGCATTCATGGTGTTTTGCTATTGTGGTGGGAGCAGCCTGGGGGTGGTACAGGAGGGGGTGGGCTCTTGGCACAGGGGCTGGCGCAGACAGGCTGTGGTCAGTGGTCAGTATGCAAGTCACATCCACAGGCACTGCCACCGGGGCCTGCCAGGCCTCGCACAGAATAGCGATACTCCTGGGCCCCCTGGGTCCCTTCGTAGAGTTCCCTCCAGTCCATACACAACTTGCTTCCTCTTCGACTAGCCCCTCAGTGGCATTAAGGTGGGGGATATTTTTTCTTGTCTTCTCAGCCAGTTGCTATTTTGGAGCCATATTAAGTCACCCTCTAAGCCCTGGATGCAGGAAAGGCCTGTCCCCAGGAACACAGCTGGGGCTCTGAGAGGGTTTAGGAGGCAAAGTAGTGGGGGATGAGGATGAGTGAGCCTGAAGCCAAGAGAGCCATCAGGAAGTCAGCAGGCACTGCTCTCCAGCCTCTCCAAGGAAGCCACTGGCCTGTGAGCATAACAGAAGACCCTCTTGTCTCTCCTAACCCAGCACACACATCTCTCCTGTTTGCACAGGTCTCAGATCTCACACACACCATCCTGGGGGATAGCAGAGACTAAATTTAACAGATGGATAGACTGAGGCCAGAGAGAGATGCGGATTCCCTAAAGTCAGATAATGAGATATTTTTTCTTACCATGGCTCTATATAACCTCTTCCTGTCCCTTCCACCCTGTGTCCCTTCACAGGGAAACTGAGGTATGCAGCAATGAAATGACAGGAGGCAGGTCTAGATGAGCCCCAGCTGGGATCCTGGATGCCAGAAATTTCCAAGAAGAGGCACAACATCCTACTTCCACAGAGGACTCCTGATGGCCAAAAACTCCCAGGCCCTCTCAACAGAGACTCACAGGCAGGGAACAAGGACACCCCAGGGTGGGAGCAGAGAGAGGGTAGTAGAGGCTGATTAGGGACCCCACTTGACCTTTGGGTCATGGCCACCGTCCTTCCTGGATGAGAAACTCCCTTGGGGCTCCCATAGCATCCCCATTACATTATCCACCATTCGCCCCCTGTCATCTTTCTATCTACTCATCTGTGGCTCCCACCAGCCTGTGGCTGTGAATCCCCAGGAGCCCACACAGAGCTCGTCATATGTTTGGTAAGAGAATAAACTGAAAAGACCCAGGCGCTAAAGAAACACCCCACAAAGAGTCCTCCAAAATCACTGGTCACCTGAAGCCAGTTCCCTGAAGAGGTGGCAAAGTCTCTTACAAGAAAGAAAAATCCTCATCCAAGAACAACTCTCCACGTGGAGAGTGATTTACAGTTTACAAAGAGCTTTGGCATGCCAATGCTTTTGCGTGGCACTAGAGGTACCTTTCCAGACTCATCTTCCTCCACTACGCCCAGTGCCCCTCGCCCCTGAAGCAGTTCTATCCACACAGGTCAACAGGTTAGCTGGGTATCGTTGGCCTCAGGCCAGCATTTTATATGCCCATGTCTCCCCAGTAAATAGGAGCAGAGTTGAACATATTTATGAGGCCAGAAAAGGTGACCCTCTGCCTCCTGCTCTCTTCCCCAGCACACCCTTGTATACACAGGCGTTCTTCCCCAACCCACTCAGGACTCTGACGCCTCTAAAACTAACTGGCATGCCCAGGTCTAGAAGGAAAGTGACCCCCACGTGTGACGCTCTTCCTCCCCCCCGCACCTTCACAGAGAGAGCTGCCACAAAGGGGGTAAACGGCCACCAACGGGTGTCTCCAATTCTCAAACGAGGCGAGAGTAAGCGGGTGCGGGGGGGTCCTCCAGCTGAAGGGACAGAGGAGCGGTATCTGAAGGCTCTGGAGAGGACCCCTCAAAAGGACTGGGAGGTCACCGCAATCTGTGTATTTATCTAGCTCGGGAGGAGGAGCTGCCCAGACGACTTTGTAACTGAATCCACCTAACTGGCAGACTTTGCAACACAGCCGGCCAGGGTTTCTGCAAAAGGCGCTGGGCAGCTGAAACTTCTCCCCCTATCTAGCCCCCCTCCCAAGAGCTCAAGAGGATTTCCCTTTCATTTCCTTCCAGGCTGGGAGGGCAGGGGACAGCGCAGGCTGCGGGGTCAAGCCCTCAAAAAACCACTTCCGATGTGGCTGGTGGAGGGCCAGCAGCTGGAGGATGTTTCTGGGGGTCCCCATGTGAGAACAGCAGGAAAAGCCCTCTGGGCCAGTCACTGCTCTCCAGGGTGCCTTTCGGGTAGGGAACCACCGACGGAGGAGAAACGATTTTAGGCCCTTCCAGAGGAGCTCAAAGCAGAATCTGAACTCTCGATCCCAGCCAGCGGTAGGCGTGGGAAGGACACTTGGAAGGGACTCCCCGCCCTGGCCGCACCCCGGCTGTCTGGACAGAATCCGGAGACAGCCCCCCACCCTATCCCCAAGCCCCTAACTGCAGGGCTCCCCCAGCTGGGAGAAGGGTGGAAGGCCTCGCCCGGGCCTGAGCTGCTTGCTGCAGGCCGGGCTCAGCAGGCCGGGCTCAGCAGGGAGGTGACGCGCTCCAGGCGCCCCGGGGACTTCGGGCGGCGAGTTTGACAGAGCTGAACGAAGCGAAGCCAAGCCGCGCAAGGCAATGCGGAGCCGGGCCAGGCCAGTAAGAGCCGGGCAGATAGACGACGGCTCTGCGCGGTGGGGAGGAGGGCGGGGGCGCGCGGGAGCACCCACCTCTCCGCGCTGCAGCTGGAAGAAGCTGTTGAGATAGCTGGAGTGCAGGGGCGAGCCCAGCTGCTCCGGGCGGCCCTTGCCGAAGGCCAGCTCCGGAGGTGCGGCGCCGGCGGGCGGCTCGGGCCGGAAGGCATCGAAGGCGCTAGCCTGGTGCGTGTCCTGCAGCGACAGGTAGACCCAGTTGAGTAACTGGGCCGGCTGGTACACCGAGGCGGCGCTCGTGTCGATGGCCGACAGCAGGCTCATTTTGCTCCGGCGATGCCGGCCCCTCCCCGGCCGCCCGCACGCGCCCCCCCCACGCAGCG
>NW_007732789.1:86259-113279 GCF_000696425.1 Galeopterus variegatus
CCCGCCCCGCCCCCGGCCGGGCCACCCGAGCTCCCTGAGCCTGCGGGAAGCTCAGGACCGCCCCGGCCTAATCACTCTCGTCTCGCTCTGCTGTCAACTCTCTTCTGTCTCGTTCTTTCCAAATACTCCGCCATTATTTCATTCTCAGTCGATTTTCCTCCCTTTCTCTGACTCTCTTTTCTCTTTCCGTCTCTCCCTGAGACTGATGTCACCTGCGTTCCTCGTCTCTCGGTTGCTCTGGCTGTCTTTCCCTGTCTCTCTCTGTCTCTCTGTCTCCTCTCTCTCCTGTGTCCGACGTCTCCTCTGACGTTTCTCTCCTTCCCTCCCAGGCACACACACACACGCGCGCGCGCACGCGCCCCTTCTCCCCCTCCTCTCGCCGTCGCTGTGGGACCCTCCCCCTCCCAGTTAATTCCTTCCATCTGCAGAATCGCTTTGCGGGCCGNCTCTCCTGTGTCCGACGTCTCCTCTGACGTTTCTCTCCTTCCCTCCCAGGCACACACACACGCGCGCGCGCGCACGCGCCCCTTCTCCCCCTCCTCTCGCTGTTGCTGTGGGACCCTCCCCCTCCCAGTTAATTCCTTCCATCTGCAGAATCGCTTTGCGGGCCGCCTGCGCCAAGGGGCGCCCGGGTTCCTGCCCCAGGAAGGACTCCCCGCCCCCTTCCCGCGCCTTCCCTCCTCCCCGTCTCCCTCCTCCTGTTTCTGCTCTGGGCCCGCCTCGCTTCTCGCCCCTCTCCTCCGCCCCGGCCCCGGCCCCGGCCCGCCCCCGTGCCTCGGTGGGTCTCCAGGACCCCAGCCTGGGCCAGGGGAGCTCGAGAAGGCGGCTGTCACCCACCTCCCCGGGACAACCCCGCTAATTCAAGTCTGCCGGAGGGAGGCCCGCCCCCGCCTCCGCCTAACACCTCCTGAAGCCCCGGGGCCTGCGGCCTCGGTCTCAGGGTAATCTGCCCTGCGCCAGTGCGGGGCACCCAGCGGGGAGGCGCAGTCGCGCGGTGCCCACCCAGGGGAACCGATTGCTTGGCGGGGACCCGAGTCACCTCTCCCACCTCCAGTCTGGCTCTGGAGCCATTCCGCCCGGCTTTCGAGTGCCAGCTCGGCCACCTTCCAGCCCAGTGACCTCTGCGTGGCGCGAACCTCCGCGAGCGAGCCTGTTTTTTCCTCTGTAAAATGGGATGGTCCTACCTACTTCCAGGGCTGTTTGCGAACTGCTTACCAGCGTGGGCTCGGTAAACAGAAGACGTTCCGTAAAGGTCAGCTCTCCACCACCCCCCTCCACGGGGATTTCTGCCATTCTCTGTTCTGTGCAGGGCACCCAGGCACATCTATGGATGCTTGGACGAGAAAAGCCTTCGATGATGAGGTTGCCGTTCCCCACCAACCAAGAGCCCTTTTAATCTCAGGCCTCCTTGTTTTCAAATATTTTGTCTGTCAAACAATTTGCAATTATTAATACAAACGATAGCACGTGTACCCGATCATACCTTAATATTTTCATTCAAAATATCTACACAGCAGGGCCAGCCCGTGGCTCACTAGGGAGAGTGTGGTGCTGATAACACCAAGGCCACGGGTTCGCATCCCTGTATAGGAATGACCGGTTACCTCACTTGGGAGAGCGTGGTGCTGACAACAGCAAGTCAATGGTTAGGATCCCCTTACAGGTCATCTTTAAAAAAAAAAAAAAAAAAATCTACACGGTACCCTTTATATTTTTAAACAGCGTTAAACCTATTTGTTTAAAGAGAAAGCACACATGTGTCGGGAATAAACGCAATAACCATTTTACTCTTACAAATATTCAGGGTCATCTCTGAAACTCTGCTACTGTCTTTCAGCTTCTGAGGATTGGGAGTAGAATTTGGAACCACAGATCTAGACCTTCCCTAGATTTTACGTAGAAAACTGTTGTTCAGAGTTCTAAGTGCACAAGCAGGTAGTCGGGGAGTCCAGAGGAAACTCCTAGGCACCCATCCCAGCCCTGAGCTTTCTGTCTCTGCTCCACTCACCTTCTGGATGAAGGTAGCCCGTTGTGTGGAAGTGCTGACATTTTCCCCTAGTATGGTTTGCAAATTTAAATTCCTTTAGGGGTCAGGCAAGTAACCACCAGGTATAAGGCAATAAATACGTAGAGATGGGACCCTTGGAGCCCTAAAGTGCTAGTCAAATAAAACACCTCTGTCATATTCTCAGCTTGAGACTAGGAGTCTGACACCTGCTTAAAGAGATACACTTCTCTGGTCCTCTGTCATTCAGAGTGATTCAATGCTATGAGGTGCTTGGCATACCTGGTGACCACACTGATGGCCTCTGCTCCTCACCCCCCAATCAAAATTCCTTCACAGAGCCTGGTACATAACTAGTAGATAATTGGGAAATAATTGCTAGGTTGATGATTGGATGGATGGGTGGAGAGATGGATGGATGGAGGGCCAGATTATGCTCCCCTTTGAAGCCTGAATGGCTTCTTTGACTTTGTACTTTTCTCCCCCCAACCCCTTGCCCACAATACACCTGCTCAACAGGTGGGCTTTGTAACCCCCGGGTGATCAATACCTATGAGCAACTTACAAGCAGTTTGCCTGGATAACAGCTGATTGGCCTGAGGTCAGTCCCTCAGCTGGCTGCTGGGGATGTTTGCCCCAGGATACCTGGAGACAATACATCATGTGGGATGGGGGGTAATGGGTTTGAGTGACCAGATGGGTATCAGAGGCCTAGGTACCAGGCTAGAAGACTGGGCCAGGCCCAAACTCTGTGCCTCCCTACGCTATCATGTATGTAATGAGAAGTCCTGCACTTAAAATGTCCGAGGTCCTAGCCCAACCCCTCACTTTCCAGAGGAGGAGGCGCCATGGCCCAGAGAAGGAAAGGGACTTGCCCGGGATCACCCAGTAAGCCTGATAGTTAAGCCACTTGCTTCTAACCCACTGCCACATCCAACCTCTCCCTTCATTGGTCCCAATCTGGCAGTCTCCTGGTGTGGCAGCTCTGGCCCCATACATTGTCCTCAGAATCAAAGGTAGGAGGAAACTCCCAGGTGAGGCTCATGTCTCTGTCCCTTTCCTGTCTGGTGACTCCATCCACCCCATGGTCTCCAGAACAGGACAATGGAGAGAAGAAATCTGACCAAGTGACCCTGGGCAAATCTCTGCCCTCTCTGTAAACTCAGTTTTCCCAGTTACCAAATGGGAATGCAGAATTTGGAGAGAAGAAATCTGACCAAGCGACCCTGGGCAAATCTCTGCCCTCTCTGTAAACTCAGTTTTCCCAGTTACCAAATGGGAATGTTGATCCCATCTCTACCGATTTTTACAGTGACCAACAAGATGTGAACAGGAGGGTACTTTGCTAGCTGTGAGTAAGCAACCACGTGGGAGGGAAGGGTGGTATTGATCATTTGATAATAGTAATATTCAGTTGATCTTGAGAGATGGGGGGAGGAGGGAACAAGTAGGGAAATGTCTGCCCCTAAAGCAGCCCCAGCAACAAGTCTAATAGGTGTTTGGTCGAGCTTCAAGCCAAGAGCTTGGAGCTCATAGAAGCAAGAGAAACGTGGGGAAGAGGAAGCAGGAGGTTTGTATGAGGGAGTCAGCCTTCAATTTGGGTCTGAAAGGTAAGCAGAGATGAGCAGAGGAAGAAAATGGGGCTTCACAATCCTGTGCGAATTGATGCTGTTTTTAAAAAACACCCCATGGTGATTTATCATGCAAAAGAACCCCTAACCCTATGAAACCCACCAGCACTCCATGCGTCAGGAATAAACAGCAGAGTTCATGCTGGCAAAGTTCTGCTCTGGGCCAGGGCTGGGCATTGGGTTCCTTTGGACTGTGTGTTGACACAGAAGGTGTCGGCTTACAGCAGAGATGGCAAAATGGCAAATATCCTACTTGCCGGCACCACTGCCCCAGTCCCCACCAAGACAGACATCCCTGAGGGCAGAACTCCTTCCCAGACATGACTTCGGGCTCCCTCTCAACACAGCACTCCACATGGCCACAACAAGCAGCTGGAGTTGACTCAGAGGATGCAAATATTTGCCATTCGAACCTTATATCCCCTCTCCCAGGCACTCTCTAACCTGTATGGTGACTTTGAGCTGAATTAGGAAAGAGGCTATCCCCAACCACAGTGTGCTAAAATCTTGGTTAGAAGGCACCTTTGTGTGCATGTGCACACACACACTCTCTCACACACACACAGGGTACCTCTTACTCCCATGATGCAGCCCCATGTTGCCTGGGCATATAGCTTGGCGAACACCAGCTAGAGTTCTGCCCCCACTAACCCCAGATATCTTTGTGTAAAACCATAACAGCAGCCTGACCACTCGAGGCCCCACCTAGAGGCTCTTCACCAACCTTTAGGAGAATCACAAAAGCTGGGTAGATCCATGAACCTTAAACTAGCATGCTACTCCGTGCAGATTCTGAGTTGTGGACAGTGCCTGGACCTTTGGAAACTGTCCCCTTCCTAGCTGTGGGATGTTGGTGAGTCTCTTCCCCTGGACTATTTTCTCCTGCTATTGCTTGAGTCCCAGGATGACACAAGGATGCAGTGGGCATTCTGAGGGCTCTGGCCTCTGAAAGGCCTCAGAGAATGCTTGCTTGGTTTCATGGCTGGACAGTATGGGCTGGGCACGAGGGGGCACCAACCTGGATATCAGGGGCCTACGATGTGTGCATGGCCTGGGCAAGCTGGCAGAACACCTCGGACCTCAGGTTCCTATATATCACAGGAGCAGGCCTACTAGGCTCCCTGCTCCCAGAAGAACTGTCCTCAGAAAAGTGGTGGGGCAGAGATGGGCCCTTCCTCACACTGGAGCTATGGGCAGCAATTACTTTCCACCCCTCCTTCCAATTTCATATCCACTTTTCTTAAAAGAAAAAAAAAAAGGCAAACCATATACATTTTATCAATGGCCTCTTAGTAAACCTCAACCTGCGGAGAGACCCCAGACTTCCAAGGTTCATTGGTTACTCCAGAAGATTCCTGGTAACTAAAGGCCAGTGATCAAAACATGAGCATGTCTTCTTTGTGGGTGTTGAGGGGCAACAACTCCGGAATTTCTGTGTATTTAGGCTTGTGGGACATCTGTTTGGAAGATGGGGATTAAAACAACACTTCAGGAAATAGGACTGGGCAAAGACTTTATGAATAAGACCCCAAAAGCACAGCAACAAAACAAAAATATATAAATGGGATTATATCAAAATAAAAAGCTTCTGCATGGCAAAGGATACAGTTAACAGAATGAAAAGACAACTTACAGAATGGGAGAAAATACTTGCAGACTATACATCTGACAAGGGATTAATATCCAGAATATACAAGGAACTCAAACAACTACGTAGTAAAAAAACAAATAACCCAACTAAAAAATGCGCAAAGGAGCTGAACAGACATTCTTCAAAGGAAGACATACGAATGGCCAACAGGTACTTGAAAACATGCTCAACGTCACTAGTCATCAGGCAAATGCAAATGAAAACCACATTAAGATACCACCTCACTCCAGTTAGACTGGCTATTATCAAAAAGACTGAAAATAACAAATGCTGTCAAGGATGCAGAGAAAGGGGAACTCTTCTACACTCTTGGTGGGACTGTGTATTAGTTCGTTTCTGTTGCTAATAACAAAATTCATGAAACTGGGTGATTTATAAGAAAAGGAAATTTATTTCTTACTGTTTCTGAGGCTGGGAAGTCCAAAGTCCAGGAAACACATGCGATGAGGGTCTTGGTGGTGATGATGGTGATGGCAGAATAACACATTGCAAAGATGGTGGAGCAGAGAGAGAGACTAACCTCCTCATTTACTGACCTTTTAATGCCCTCCAAACCATGCCCATGACCACCATTTTTAATCCACTCAGTACTGCATGGTCCTACAATCTAATCATCTCTTCAAGGCACTACCTTTTAATTACCATAATAGGATTTCCCACTCTCAACAGCTACAGTGGGGATTAAGCTTCTAATATATGAAATTTGGGGGACAGAATTCAATCAATCCACAGCAGACTATAAATTAGCGCAGTCACTATGGAAAACAGTATGGAGGTTTCTCAAACAACTACAGATAGAGCTACCATACGATCCAGCAATCCCACTGCTGGGTATATACCCAAAGGAATGGAAATCATCATGTTGGAGGGACACCAGCACTCCCATGTTCATCACAGCTCTGTTTACAAGAGCCAAGATACGGAACCAACTTCAATGTCCACCGACTGACGACTGGATAAGGAAAATGTGGTAAATATACTCTGTGGAATACTACTCAGCCATAAAAAGAATGAAATTCTCCCATTGTAGCAACATGGATGAGCTTGGAGAAAATTATGTTAAGTGAAATAAGTGAGGTACAGAAGGAAAACTCCTGGATGTTCTCACTTATCAGTGGGAGGTAAGAGAGAAAGAAGGAAGGAAGGAAGGAGAGACCACAGTGGTGTGTCGGACTTGCAGAGGGAGAGAGCAGACCTAGGATTGCCGAGGATGGAGGGTGGTGGGGGAGGGAGGTTAGGACAAGGCTGGGGAAAAAAATCCAGAATATAAATTGGGTGTTTCTACTATCCGGCATTGAAACATCTGAATAAACTTGAAAAAAAAAAACCTCAAAAACATCCAACTTAAAGTTGAGTGTGCAGAGGTCTCTACATTATTTTGAGAAAAGCCTTGTCCACACCAAAGAATGGAAGGAAAGCTAGCTAACGGAGACTTTTGGAGGGGCTGAAACTGCCCCTCCAGTCACCCCTTGGCCTTCTTTACCTGCTTAGAATCTTTCCATGGTGGCCCATTGGATAAAGTCCAAATACCTACTGAGATGACATACAAGTCTTTTTCAATAGATTACTCCTGGCCACCTTTCTACCCTAATTGCAGGTACAACCTACCCTGCAACCCCTACACCATGTGTGTACCCAACCCTCCAGCAAAATGAGACAACTGGCCTCTCCCTGCATGTACAAGGCCTTCCTTGACCCCGTGCCTTTGCACATGCTGTTCCCCTACCAGGAAGAGCCTCCTCTTAGTTTTCCTGGCAGTCTCTTCTCACCCTTCAAGACCCAGCAGAAAAAATGACTTTCTCAAAAAAGTCTTTTGTGATGACATCGCCCATCCCCACCCTCACACGTACCCATTAGATATTCTTTTTATCCTTGGCTATGGGGTGTTCACAGGGTATTATGACATTTGGAAAACAGCCCATCCTCCCTTCCCACCCTCTTCCCCCACCCAGCTTCGACACTAGACTGTGAGCTCCTTTGCCTAACCCAGTGCTGGATCAGGGCAGGCCTTCTGTTTACTTAAGGAATGAATGAATAAACTCAGAAAGCCTTTGTGGTTTGTAGACTTAGAGACAGGAGACTATTGAATCTGGTTTGGAACAACTTGGAGATTTCAGGGGATTGTAGAAATGCAGGGGATCTGGCAGGGAAAGTCAATGTTCTCTGAGCATCCTTTTCCTCCCTCCATTTCTCGGCCTCCTTTGGAGTTGGGTGGGGGTCTTGGGACTTGTCAACAGGAGGGGGAGAAGAAGCAGTGTGTCTCTTTTGAGGCAACAAGAATGGGTGTGGATTCTCCACCTTGAGGTGAAAGACTCCAAGACAGAAGAGGCCAGACCTGTAAATCAGCACTGGAGGACAGCTGACCAGGGAGGCCTCCCAGACTGCGATATGAGCTAGAAATTAACCTTCTGGTGTTCAGCCCCTGAGATCAGGGGCTTATTTATCACTGCAGCAGAGCCTGTTCTAGCTCAGCTAAGAGAGAGGGCTCAGAGATGGTCTGGCCACCAAACCTCATTTTACCGTTGTGAAAACTGAGGCATGGATGGGGAAAATCACACGGCCTCTGATTCTATGATATTCAGTTGTCCCCCTGAAAACTAGCTGGTGACAACAGCAAGGTCTACTGATTCTCAATGCAAACCTTCTCTCTGTCCCCCAGCCCAGCAGCACAGAAAGGTATTAACCATAATCCTTGCTTCATAATATTATTTTTTTACTTAATTGTTTATTAATACAGGTCCTTGTGAACAAACCAGCCAACATAAAAACCAGAACTTTGACAATAACATACCTACCTATGAGGTCCCCCAACCTGAGATAATCACCATCTAAAATCATTCCTTTGATTTCCAATGTATTTAGTTTTATCTCATCTATATATATTCTAAAAGTACATATCTTTGATTTGTTGTTTAACTTTATTAAAAAGTTATCAAGCTGTATGAAATCTTTGTGAATTACTTGTTTCACTTAATATTGTACTGTTAAATTTTAGTCGTTAAATAAGATTGCAAATAGGTAAATTGCATTAAAACAAAGGTAACAAATATTCAAAATATCACATCCAAATTATTCCATTTTATTGTTATCTGTGCTCTCAAGGTGATTTAGGTATTGTATTCATATGGTGGAAATACTATATAATTGTGTACTGCTGTTCATCTCTTCCCAATCTATGTTTGTCACTTAAGAAGCTTGAAACTGGTGGGAAATCAGTGAACACTACAAATGAAAAAAAAATTTTTTTTGAATGATGGTTGTTAAATATTTAACAAGACACCACTGCTCCTAGGTACTTTCTCTAAGATCCCCTGAGGACACTGTGGTCCAGAAAAGGCTTGAAATTTGGTCAAAGCCACACAGCAAGCTACAGGTAGTAGTGGGATGACAGCCAGATCTTCTGAGGTTTCTTTCACGACACATACTTGTCCTCCTGTGGCACTTTCCTGCCATGAGTTTGTATCACATATGCTCTAGATGGGTGGAACACTGCCTCCATTTTTTCCCCCTATTTTAAAAAGAAACTCTTGCTATGGCTGTATATTATTATTGTCAAAAATGCGAAGTACCTGTAATACCACCATTGAGTGTTAACTTCGTGATATACATCATTTTACTCTTTTATCTATGCATATACATACATATATATATATATATATATATAGCCATAAAGACAGATCAAAAACTGTGTGTACTGTTCATAATCTGAATTCTGCTTTTGTTTCTTAACTCTGCAATATAATGTGGACATCTTTCCAAAGTCAAGATTTGTCTTAGCCCTTTTTGTGTTGCTATAACAGAACACCACAGACTGGGTAATTTATGAAGAAAAGAAATTCATTTTTTATAGTTCTGGAGGCTGGGAAGTCTAATATCAAGTTTCCAGCACCTGGTAAGGGCTCTCTTGCTGAGCCATCCCATGGCAGAAGGCAGAAGGCAGAAGGCAGAAGGGCAAGAGAGGACAAGCGTGAGTGACTGCAAGAGGTTGGCCAGATTCACTTTTATCAGGAACCCACTCCTGCAATAACAGCATCAATCCATTCATGAAGGTAGAGCCCTCATGGCCTAATCACCTTTTAGAAATCCCACCTCTTAATATTGTCACAGTGGCAATTAAATTTCAACATGAGTTTTTGAGGGGACATTCAAGCCATAGAATTCCACTCCTAACCCCCCAAAAGTCATGTCCTTCTCACATATAAAATAAATTTATTCCATTCTGATAGCCCCCAAAGTCTTAATTCACTCCAGTATCAACTCAAAAGTCCAAAATCCAGAGTCTCATCTGAATCAGATATGTATGAGACTCAAGGCATGATTCATCGTGAGGCAATATTCCACTCCAGCTATGAGCCTGTAAAATTAACAAGTGCTTACAAAATACAGTAGTGGGGTGGGCATAGAATAGACATTCCCCATTCTAAAAGGGAGAAATAGGAAAGAAGAAAGGGGTAAATTTCTTAATATGTCCAAAACCCAACATGGAAAAAAACATTAAGTCTTAAAGCTGGAGAATATCTTTTGACTCCATGTCTCACATTCTGAGCACACTGGGGCAGGAATTGAGTCTCCATTTCACTGGGCAGACCCACCTCCATGGCTTTGCTGGGTTTGGCCCACACTTCACCTCCCTCAGATTGGAGTCCCAGGCATGCAGCATTCCCAGGCTGGCACTGTGTACTAGTAGCTCTACAGCTTGGGGTATTGGTGGTGGTCCCATTCTCATGGATCCACTAGGCATTGTCCTGATGGGTACTCTCTGTGCCAGCTCTGCTCCTGTGGCAAGTTTGTGCTGGGCTTTCAGGGTATCCATGACATCACTTGAAATCTAGGTGACGGCCATCATTGACCCACAGCTCTTGCATTCTGCACACCTGTGGAATTAGCATCACGTGGATACTGCCTGGGTTTATGGCTTGTACCTTCTGGTATGGTGGGTTGAGCTACACTTGGGCCCACTTGAGCCATGGTGGGGGTGGCCAAGGAGTGATATGCAAGTCTCAAGAAGCAGAGACTTGAGGTTGCATGGGGCAGCAAATGCTGAGATCCTACTGGCATCTCTCAGGAAAATTTTCCCTCAAGGTCCTAGCTAGCTAGCCTCAAAGATCTCTGTACCTTTGAGGTCATTCTCCCACTGTCTTGATCAGTAGTAGCTGGCTTCATTCTATCCATAGCAATCTCTTTAGCAAATGGTCACTTGATCACACCATTGGTGTGCTCTCCTAAAGACACCTTTTCACTCTATATGCTAGGCTGCAAATTTCAAATTTTTTATATTGTTTCCCTATTAATTATAAATTCCATCCCTAAATAATTTCTCTCTTCCTGCATCTTACAATATACAGTTAAAAGTAGCCACACAACTTCTTCAATATTTTGCTTAGAAATTTCTTTCATCAATATCCTAGTTCAATGCTCTTAAATTCTGTCTCCTGTAAGCCCTTGGGCATGGATACAATTCAGTCAAGTTCTTTGACACTTTATAAAAAGGATGCCCTTTACTCCAATTTCCAATACCTTGTTTTTCACATCCATCTGAGACCTCATCAGAATGACTTTTACTGTTTATATTTCTACAGCACTCTGACCACAATCACTTAAGTAATCTCTAAGGAGTTCCGGACTTTTGCTAGAGTTCTTGTCTTCTGAGCCCTCACCAAAATTGCCCTTAATGCTCCATTCACGGCAATGTATGCTTTTTCTAGCCTGCTTCCCCAAACTCTTTTAGCCTCTACCCATTACCCAGTTCCAAAGCCACTTCCACACTTTCAGGTATTTGTTATAGCAACAGCCCACTTCTCAGTATCAATTTTCTGTCTTAGTCTGTTGCAAACTCTTTTAGCCTCTACCCATTACCCAGTTCCAAAGCCACTTCCACATTTTCAGGTATTTGTTATAGCAACAGCCCACTTCTCAGTATCAATTTTCTGTCTTAGTCTGTTTTGTGTGCTATAACAGGATATCTGAGACTGGGTAATTTATAAAGAATAGAGATTTGTTCCTTATAGTTTTGGTGGCTGGGAAGTCCAAGGTCGAGGGGCTGGCATCCTGTGATTTCATGGCAGAAGGCAGAAAGGCAAGAGAGCATGTATATGTGAGGGAGGAAGGGGGCGGAACTCATTCTTTTATCAGGAATCCACTCCCGTGTTAACTAGCACACTACCACGATAATGGCATTAATCCATTCACGAGGGCAGTCGCCCTCATAACTTTATCACCTCTTAAAGGTCCCACCTCCAATATTGTTGCATTGAGGTTTAAGTTTATAACACATAAACTTCGGGGAAACATTCAAACCACAGCAAGATTCGCCCTTCTCCAAGAGACTGAGCATCTCTTTCCCTGAGAGAAACACATTCTAGTTTTGTCATCAGGCAGACCTGGTTCAAATTTCAGCTCTGGCATGTATTTACTGTGTGACTGAGGACAAAAAAGTCACCTCTCTGTTCCTCTTCTGTAAAATATAGATAACAATAGCACCTATTTTATAACATTATTCCGAGAATTAAGTGAATATGTGTAATGGTCTTACCACTGGCTGGTACAGAGTAAGCCCTGAGTAGATGTTAACTAAGTATTTTCTATTGCCTTGACCTTTCCTTGTGGGGCTGTTTTCTACCTTCTGTGTAACTTTTCTCCAGCTGACTGTAAGACTAGAAGAGGAATAATTAGTAAGGGTGAAATTGCACTGAAATTGACGTTGCCCAAACAGAACTCTCAATCACCTGCAAATCTGCTTCCTCCCCAGGCTGACCCATATCAGTAATCAACACTGCTGTCCCCCCAGCAACCCAAGCCAAAAACTAACTCATCACCAATTTCTATCCCCCTCTCTCTTTACATTTAATTCATTAATACATTCTGTTTATGCAGTTTCCAAAATGTAGAGTGCCCACCCACTTCTGTCGCTATCACCAACCTCCCGCTCCAGTCTCCCATCCTCTTGTGCCTGGTCCTGCACTGTACTCCCCACATCTTGCCTCCCCACACTGTAGGTTACAACCAGTTAGTGAGTTGAGAAATCGACTTAATAGGTCACAACCTGATTTTTATTTTGTTAAAGTAGAAGAATGGGACTTTCAGAATACTTTATACAAAATATCTATTGTTTTGTGATATTTTGTTTCATTTATTAAGAAAAATATATACACTTGTATACAAATCTGGTGTGCCTGATCAAGAGATAACATGTATTTCTTAAGCCATGGTTTTAAAACATCTATTAGATGCTAATATGCTCCTGCCCGGAATCCTCCAGTAGCTTTCACCACACAAAAAAGCCCCGAGTCCTTACCCTGTCCTTCCACAGGCCCAGCAGCATCTGCCCTGAACCTCATCTCAAGCTCATTTCACCCACCCTCCTTCCAGTCACTGGCCTTTTTGTACTTCTAACACCCTCAGTTTGCATGCCCTTTGGGTCTTTGCTCCCACTGCCTGGACTGCTTGGCCCCAAATATTTGCCTGGCTACACAGATCGTTCAGAACCGAACTCAAATATTGCCTCCCCAGTCATTTGTTTGTCCGCTTGTTTCTTATCTCCCCCCACCCCCAAACCCCCACCACAGTAAGGTGTAAGCTTCATGAAGACAGAGACATTGTCTATGTTGCCCAGCATATGGCAGGCTGCCTGGCACACAGTAGGGCATTGATTGAATGAATGCACTGCCCCCTGCTTGTTTCTTATCTCCCCCCACCCCCAAACCCCCACCACAGTAAGGTGTAAGCTTCATGAAGACAGGGACATTGTCTATGTTGCTCAGCATATGGCAGGCTGCCTGGCACACAGTAGGGCATTGATTGAATGAATGCACTGCCCCCTCACCCCCATACCTGGGAAGCACTCCGTGTCTCCTCACAGTTGGAAGCTAGCTTGGAGGTCTCCCTAAACCCTTCTGCAGCACCCAGGCTGTCAACCCCTCTCTAGTATACTCCCTTGTTTCATGGCTGAGGAAAGTGAGGCCCAGAAAGGTAAGAGATGTCACTGAGGGAGTGGACGGTAGCGTGAGGATTACAGTCCTGACCTCCCGAGGCCACCGTCCCCAGATGCCGCTGGGCTGCCCAGTCTGTAGCCAAAGGCTTTGTCCTTAAGCCTAGCTCAGGCCCCAGCTCTGTGGGAGGTCCTGGCTCACCTGATCTTTTATTGGATGGTTTGGCGCTTTTATTCCCTTTGTTTTGTTATATATTTTTTTACTTTACTGTATTTCATTTTTGTTGTGTTTCATTTCCACTCATTTTGTTATATCAACCCCTACCCAGCTTCTGTGTTCTGGTGAAGGCTAATGATTTACCAGCCCATCTGAGCTTTGGTCATTCCCCTTCTGCCTGCCTCTCCCTCCTTCCCCCGTGATGGCTCTCTCCACTGACTCCCCTCTGCTTGCACCCTGCCCACCCCCTTACTAGGTGGAAGGCCAATCTTGGTCACCCTGTGCCAGGATGTAGTCTTGGCACCATGCACCCCTAACAGCTCCCCCCCCCACCCTGCAGGAGTGGGTGTCTTCCCTAAGACCCCTTCCTTTGTGGGCTCCAACTCCAGAAGCTCAGCTAAATCTGTCCTGGAAACTTCTGGCATAGGGAGTCTGTGCTGTACCTACTTCCTAGGGCTGAATAAGGGTCCAGTTAAAATAACAAATGTGAACTCCCTTTGTTGGCTCTGAGGCTCTATCTGCTTGCCTGCAAGTGCACGTAGCCATGAGCAGAAAGCCATTGTTACTTACCCCCGCGGGCCCTCTTATCCACAGGCTGACCCCGCCAGTGTTCAGGCTTTCCATATTGGTCATAGTTTGGAGTCCCTTTCCCAGGCTGACCTCCCTTCCCTGGCTGACATCCTTCTCTCAGTTGTGCTCAGACTTGGCCCTGTCTTCCCAGCGTCCTGGGCCACTAAGAAGGCTGTCTGATTTATTCAGCCACTCTGGCCTGCTCCCCTTCCTTCTGGATTGCCATATTAATTAAAACAAAACAAAACAAAACAACAATAAAGCAAAAAACAAGTATGTCTGGTTAAATTTTAATATCAGATAAACAACAAATAATTTTTTTAGTAGAATTATGTCCCGTATTTGAGACATATACTAAAAAATTATTTGTTGTTTATCTGAAATTCAGATTTAATTGGGTGTCCTGTATCTTGTCAGGCAGCCCTGCTTCCAAGGCTTCCCCAGGTTGCCCTGGGTCAATCACCTAAACCACACTCAGCCTTGGTTTCACTTTCTGAAAACAGGAAGCACAGTAGATAACTCTCCCCAGAAAGTTATGAGGTTGGGAGAAAAAAATGCTCGGGAAAGTAGAAAAAAGTGCGATCCACGTGAGGTTGAGCCAGTCTAATTCTCTGGTTTAACAGCCCCCTCAAGTCTGGAGGTGGGGCCTGTGTCCCCCGCTGTCCCCAGCGAAGCTTCCCACTCAGGCTCCTCCACCCCTCCTTGGTGAGTCTTGGCATTGGCTGTACCATCTACCCCCACTCTATGGTCAACTGCCCACAAGCTCCAGCAGTCCCTGATGGCTTCGCACCAGGGCACTGTCTTTTTCTCCATCCTGAGGCCTGTCATCAGCCTGAGAGGCTAAGCACTAGGATGACCACGTGTCTTGGTTTATTCAGGACAGTCCAAGACTCATGCCTGTTATTCTGATAAATTAATAATGTCACCTTTCATTTTCAAAAGTGGACAACAAATTATGTAGTGACCTGTCAGCACCCCACCCTCTTAGGTCCTTAACCACTTCATCTCCAGGGACCATTGCTTCTTTTGCCTTCTAGTCCTTGACCTTCCCCTGGCCACACTCTGGGCCACATCCCTGAGAACCTTTGACACTGACAAGTGCAAACCTCTCTCTTGGACCATAACTCCTCTCTTCCACTTGAATCACCCAGCTTGTCTTACTCCCATTTTTTCTTCTTTTCTCATCCACCGTACATGTCCGGGCACCTCTTGTCAACCACTTTTGTCAGCATCCCGCTAGTCCCATTGGCCTGGCGTCTCACTTGCCTGGAACATGTCCAGTGTACGTTGATGCATTGTCTTCCTTCTTTGGACTGGCCTAGGCTGTCAGGGGATGCTGGAGAACCTTGCACAATCACACAGGCAGGGGCCACGAGATTCTTGGTCTCCAGCTTCAACTGGCCCTCAACTGAGTTCAGCAAGCCTTCTGCTCTCTCTTCATGATTCTCAAAGGCTATTTAGAACCTTCTTACTTTTCTTTATAACCTTCTATCCCACCATCTTTTCATTTGGTCTTTCATATCCGAAATTGGATCGATGGTCCCTCAACATCCTATCACAAACCTTTTTCACTTACAGGTGCTGGGATCCATTTTGGGGGTCTCTTTTGGTGCTTGGGAAGTCTTACTTTTCCTTTGCAATCATCCTGTATCTTCATCCTTTCCCTCTCCCCTGTTTCCTTGTCAGCAGTTGAGCATCCTTGAGTCTCTGCCATTTAAAGAAAATCCTTCTGCTTTCTTTAGCTTCTCTTTCTACTATTTATAATGAAACTTGTATGAGTTCTTGACACTCACTCCTTCCCCATCTCAGCCCCCCACTCACCCCCAAATCCTCTGTACCTACCACTCTACTGAAAATGCTTTGCTTAAAGTCAAAGTTGCCCTCCCTGGTGCTATATTGTCCAGTTCTCTGGCCACATTTCAGCTCTGACCTGAGCAGTGTTTGACACCGTTTCTTATCTCACCCTGTATCCACCTTGGTTTCCTCCTCTCTGGCCATGCCTGGCAATTTCCTTTGCAGGCCCTGCTCTGCCCAGCCTTAAATGTTGGTTCACCAGGATGCTGAACTCTGCCCAAGGAACCTTACCCACTTTCACTGTTTCAATTACCTTCTTTGTGTTGATAGCTTCTATATTGGTTTTCTGTAACTACCAAAACAAATTACGACAAACTTAGTGGCTTACAACAGAAACAATTATTCTCTTACAGTTCTGGAGGCCAGAAGTCTGAAATCAAGGTTTCAGCAGGGCTGTGCTCCCTCTGGAAGCTCCGGAGTAGAATCTGTTTCTTGCCCCTTCTAGCTCCTTGGTGGCTGTCAACTTGCCTTGACTTGCAGCTTTGTGGTCACGTCACTTCTTCCTCTGTACCTGATCTCCTCTGTGTGTCTCTTAAAAGGACACTTGTTGATGGATTTAAGACTCACCCAAATAATCTGGGATGATCTTATCTTAAGAACCATAACTTAATTACATCTGCAAGGACCCTTTATCCAAATAAGGAAATATTCACAGTTTCCAGGGATTTGATGTAGATATCTTTTTTGGTGGGGAATGGGGGTTGGGTAATGTGTGTATCTTAAGAACCATAACTTAATTACATCTGCAAAGACCCTTTATCCAAATAAGGAAATATTCAGTTTCCAGGGATTTGATGTAGATATCTTTTTTGGTGGGGAATGGGGGTTGGGTAATGTGTCAGGAAACCTATCATAACTCCCCTATCAATTATAAATAGGTCCATTTGGGGGCCGGCCCGTGGCTCACTCGGGAGAGTGTGGTGCTGATAACATGAAGGCCACAGGTTCGGATCCCATATAGGGATGGCTGGTTAGCTCACTGGGTGAGTGTGGTGCTGACAACACCAAGTCAAGGGTTAAGATCCCCTTTCCGGTTATCTTTAAAAAAAAAAATAAAAAAATAATAAATAGGTCCATTTGCATGTAGGAGAAAACTTTAAACTAATTGTATCTTAAACAACATAAAAGTTTTTTTTCTGTTGTATAAAAGTAACTTGGAGGGCCAGCCGGCCCTGTGGCTCACTGGGGAGAGTGCGGTGCTGGTAGCGCCGAGGCCACGGGTTTGGATCCTGTATAGGGATGGCTGGTGCGCTCACTGGCTGAGCGTGGTGCAGACCACACCGTGCCAAGGGTTGCAATCCCCTTACCGGTCAAAAAAAAAAAAAAAAAGTAACTTGGAGATAGGCCTCCAGTGCCAGTGTGAAATTCCATGTGTTATTAGGGGCTCAACTTCCTAGCTTTCTGCTCCGTGTCCTATGTACTGACTTCTATACTCAAAGTCACCTCATGGTCCAGGATGGCTGATGGAGCTCCAGTTATTATGTCCATGAGCAGCTGGAGGCCAGAACTTAGTCACATGGCCATTCCTAATTGAAAGGGAGTACGAGAGATATAGACTCTGACTCCAGGGAAGAAAAGCAAGTTTTCGTGGGAAAATGAGGAGTTCAGCTTGACTGTGCTGAGTTTGGGGTGCCTTGAGACTGCAGGTGAATGTACCCAGGACTGGTTGGATAGTCTAGTCTTTAGGAGAGAGATCTTGGCTGAGGTGTCAATTTAGGAAATTCAAGTAAGAGCAGAACTGAAAGTTGACTCTGTAGTTAATGGTAACCAGTATTTCCCATTTATCAGCCCCATTCTATCAGTGATGCATTGCATTAGATCCTTATACACTGTGATGGTTAATCCTAGGTGTCAACTTGACCGGGTTAAGGGATGTCCAGATAGCTGGTAAAAAATTGTTTCTGAGTATGTCTGTGAAGGTGTTTCCAGAAAAGGATAGCATTTGAATCAGCAGGCTAAGTAAAGAAGATCTGCCCTCCCCAGTGTGGGTGGCATCATCCAGTCTGTTGAGGGCCCTAACAGAACAAAACGGCAGAGGAAAGGTGAATGCACTCTCTCTTCTGGACTGGGACATCTCTCTTGCCGTCCTCTTGCACATCCAGGTTCTTGGGCCTTTGGACTCCAGGGCTGGAACCAGTGGCTCCCCAAATTCTCAGGCCTTCAGCTTTGGTCTGAAAGTTACCATCGGCCTCCCTGATTCTCCAGCTTGCAGATGGCATCTCATGGGACTTTTCTGCCTCCATAACCATGGAGGCCAATTCCCATAATAAATTCCCTCTTATCTATCTATCTGTCTGTCCCCCTCTTATCTATCTATCTATCTATCTGTCTGTCTGTCTGTCTGTCTGTCTGTCATTTATGTTACCGGCTCTACTTCCCTGAAGAACCCTGACTGACGTACACACCTTAACTCCTTTGCTCCCTCTTATCTATCTATCTGTCTGTCTGTCTGTCTGTCTGTCATCTATGTTACCGGCTCTACTTCCCTGAAGAACCCTGACTGACGTACACACCTTAACTCCTTTGCTCTCACAGCCACCTGGCGATACCAGTCACATCATTTTCCCAGATGTGAGAGAGACATTCAGAGGCATTAAGTGACTTGCCCCA
This sequence comes from Galeopterus variegatus, assembly GCF_000696425.1. Taxonomy (NCBI): domain Eukaryota; kingdom Metazoa; phylum Chordata; class Mammalia; order Dermoptera; family Cynocephalidae; genus Galeopterus; species Galeopterus variegatus. The sequence continues at coordinate 104,725 of NW_007732789.1, forward strand.
AAATCACACTTGGATTGAGTGATAATTCCACATACAAAGCCCATACTTTTTCCATGGCCTTGGTGTCTAGCAGGTACATTGGACTCTCGAGTACCAACCCACACACACAGAGCGTTCCCGGGACAGTGCTGAGGTCCAGGACAGCGGGTGCCATGGTGCCTGGCACAGGCACTCAGTGGGAACTCTCTAAATGACAAGTGATCTGAATGTGCTAGTGAGGCCAGCCAGAGCCCATGGGTGTGGGCAGCCTGGAATCTGAGGCTGGTCAGCTGTGGTCCCTGTCCACTGGCAGAAGATGTGCCTGGTCCAGGGCTGGCCTGCCCTGGTTTGGCCTGGGAAGATTCCCAGAGACAAGCTTCCCACAGGGGTCAACTGCAAGTCAGCTGACCAAAAAGAGCTGCAGCCCATAGAGGGTGTCTCTGGAGACCAAGAGCTGAGCAGCAACCTTCCTCAGTTTCCTTCTGTCTACCCACTCTGCCTGTGTTACTACTTTTAGCTCGAGGTGACAGGGACTTGATCCTGCCCAGGGACCACAGTTTTCTTTCTTGGAGTGGGAGAGTAAGTACCAGCTGCCAGCCCCCAGCCCCACCATTGCCCCAGCATAAAGTGCTGCCTTTGGCTTGATGGAAAACCAGATTTCATGAAATTTCTGCTACTGGTGTCTTGCTCCAAGCTGGACAGCACACCCAACCGCTTCCATTGTGTTCCAGGGTCTCCCCTTTCTCTGGGCCTTCACCTCAAAGTCTTCCTCAGAACCCATGAAGTACAAGTAAATTTGTTCTGCAATATGGGGTTAGATCCAAGAGAGGACCTACTGACACCTGGGTCATTATTGCAACTATCACTAAAAGTTTTAATTAATTGTATAGTGTGGGCTTGTTTTTTTTCCAGAGTTGGTTGCTGTCCCTGGGGGAATTTGTTATCTGAGCCAGATAGACTTTTTCAAGATGCAAGTAGTAGAAAGACGTTTGCAAACTTCAGGAAGAATCTGAAACTCAACAGATGGAAAGAATCTGAACTTAAGGAAAATGACATATATCTTACATATGACACCAAAAGCCCAAGCAACAACAACTAAAATAGATGAATTGGACTTCATAAAAATTAAAGTCTTTTGTGCTCCAAAGGATACCATCAAGGAAGTTAAAGGGCAACCCACAGAATGGTAGAAAATATTTGTAAATCATATATCTGATAAGGGACCTTTATCCACAGCATATAAAGAACTATTTCAACTCATTAATAAAAAGATAAATAACCCAGTTTTTGAAACAGGCAAAGGAGCTGACTAGGCATTTCTCCAAAGAAGATGGACAAATGGCCAATAGGCACATGAGAAAATGCTCAACAGCACTAGTCATTAGGGAAATGCAATCAAAACCACAATGAGATACCACTTCACACTCATCACCGCAGGTGAGGATACGGAGAAACTGGGACTCTCAGACATCGCTGGTGGAAGTGGAAAATGGTGCAGCTGCTATAGAAAACAGTTTGATGGCTCTTCAAAGAGTTAAGTGCAGAACTACCATATAACCCAGAAACTTCACTGCTAGGTATGTATAGGAATCTAATCGAAAACAAGTACTCAAACAAATAGTTGCACACGAATGCTTGTAGCCACACTGTTCACAACAAAGTGTGGAAGCAACCCACATATCCACCAACTGATAAATAGATAAACAAATGTGAATATTATCTAGCCATGAAAAGGAATAAAGTACTGATGCATGCTACAACATAGATAAACGTTGAGGACATTATGGTAGGTGAAAAAGCCGTACATAAAAGGTCAAATTTTGCACTGTTCACAACAAAGTGTGGAAGCAACCCACATATCCGTGAACTGATAAATAGATAAACAAATGTGAATATTATCTAGCCATGAAAAGGAATAAAGTACTGATGCATGCTACAACGTAGATAAACGTTGAGGACATTATGGTAGGTGAAAAAGCCGTACATAAAAGGTCAAATTTTGCATGATTCCATTTCTATGAGTGTCAAGCACAGCAAATTCATAGTCACAGAAAGCGGTTGCTGGATGCCAGGGCATGAGGAGGTCGGTTGAGCAGGGAGGGGAGGAACGGCAGGTGACCGCTAATGTTTATGGGGCTTCATCTGGGGTGATAAAAATATTCTGGTGGTGGTTGCACAAGTCTGAGAATACACTAAAAAACACTAAATTGTACACTTTAAAAGGATGAATTTTATGCTCATGAATTATGTCTCAACTGAAAAAGAAGACTGAGTGTTAATTTTCCAGGACGTGGTGGGGACCCATTCTCCAGCACCCCGTATGGACGACCACAGATTCTTTCTGTTTCCTCTGAAGGAATAGGACATCCTGGGCGTGGAACAGAAGCCCTGTCAAAGCACCTGAGCAAAAGGTAGAATGTACAGCTACAGCCCATGGTGCCTGAGGGCGGGCAGTGCAGGACTTGCGAGGGGTGAAGACAGAAACAGGAGGGTGGCCGCAGCCAAGGCAGGCCCCCTCCAGCCTCCCTCCTGTCTCCACTCCAACCCCCTCAGGCTCTGGGGGCTGCTCTTTTCTCTGCTTATATGAGAGGCCTCATGACTGCCCCGAAAGCTGTCTACAAACCTCACCAGCTCAGCACTGGTAAATATCTGACCCTGCCAGTCTACATTCCAATTCTAGGAGATACTGGACCAGTCTTGCATCTGGATTAATTCCCACTGTCCACCCAGAGTCCAAATCAGCTGAACCTCAGAAGAGGCTGGGAAAAATGGGCTGTTCCTCTTGTATCCTAAGGACAGTTTGTGTCACTGAGCTGTGGGACAGACAGGGCTGGACAATACCTGAGCCCAACTCAAACATGCTGTGTCTCTTGCCTCTGCTCTCTCCGTGTCAGCTTTGTCCCCTCACTGCAGAATGTCTTTTTCTGCATGGTTGCCAGCAGCCCCAGATCTGCACACTCTACAGAGGGAAGAATTCTTCCACTTCCAGCCTAAAGAATCTGAGAGAAGAACTTTGTCTAGCCCAGCTTAGGCCGTGAGGTCAATGGAGACCCAGGGGAAGGCAAGACAGAACTTCAGTCATCTTCTACAGGGTTTATAAAAGTCGGGGAGAGGGTTTGGGAGAGGGTAGGACCACTAGCCTATCTGGCCAACATGTGAGGGCTTCCTGGAGAAAGGCAGGATTTCAGGAGTGTTTCCATTTGGTGCCATCAAAGTCACAGAATTGCTAGAACATGGAATTAATAGCTGTCTCAGCAGATGCTGATAATCAGGAAGCATCAAAGGAAGACTTCACCAATAAAGCACTGTGATATACACACCCACTTTTACATTCCCAGAGCATCTCTGCAAGTGAGATTTTCCTCCATTTTTCAGAGAAGGGAAACTGAGGCTTTGAAAGGCAAAGTTACTTATCCCAACAGAGAGCAGGATCCACTGCAGAGCTCTGACTCCAGCTCAGACTCTATTTTCATGCACTGCCTAACCCTTTGCAGACTGCTTAGGTAGTAGGGGGTGAGGGCTGCGGCTAGGTAGGGGGCTTAGATGTGTGTGTCCAGATGGGAGCAGCTAAGAACTTGGGAACTAAAGACACAGGGCATGGGACCATCTCCAGGCACTTCAGAGCTCCTGTAGGAGCTGACGGGGTTGGAGGCAGGCAGAGCACTTGTGTGTCTGGGAGGTCATATCCTCCAAATAAACACATCCTTGAAGGAACTGGGGCTCCACCCTGTGACTGAGGCCATTTGTTTTTGAGCAGTAAACTGTGGCTGACCTAGAGACTGGCCAATGCTTCTGGGGAATAAACTCACCTTGTGCCCCACCAGCTCCGGGATGCCTGCCCCCAGGGCCTCTCCAGTTCCCTGCTCCAGATGTTGGGACCTTTCTGTGACCACCATTTCTGAGATGACAGGACTGGGAGTGATCAGTTTGTTCCAGAGAGGTCTTGGGGAAATGTAATCACTGTTTACATGTCCCTGTAGGACTCAGATTTAGGGCGGATGAAGCAGATTTGTCTTGCATATCCCAGAGGGCAGGGCTGGGTCCAACAGGAGAAGACATAGGAGGAACGTTCCAACTCAATATGAAGAAAGATGTTTAGCGGCTATAAATGTCTCTAGAACAAAGGTGGGTCACTCTGTGTGTTAGTGGGATCCCTTTGTTGGTGGGGTAGAAGCTGAGCATGAATGCCACCTTGGAGGACAGATGAGTAGGAACTGCTGCAGCACCAGTGGATTAAGCTATGTGACGTTCAAAGTCCTCTCCCAACCCCGAGATTCCAAGTTTCTACACTCCTCCTCTTCCAAGCTTTATTTCCATTCCACTGTTACCTGTTGTTTCAGGGAAACAAATTTTGGGATGAACGCTGCTCTTGCTGGCCAGCCTCCCAGCGTTCTGGAACAGCAGCCGTGCAGCTGGCCCCGACCCAGCCCTAGGAGAGGCCCTCGTTGGCCTCAGCCAACCAGCACAACCCCATCTCTTGCCTCAGTGGCAGACTGCTGGGTGGACAGTAACTGAAGACTAAGGCAGGTAGGGCAGGGTATTCGCCTGGACACGGGGTTTGGTTCAGGTGTAGGCATGGGGCAGACCAGATCAAAGACCAGGAATTCTGTATGATGCTATGGGCAGGAATATCCCCTATCCCAGTGGCCTGACTGAGGAAACACATACCCTGGTGTGACAGATGCCCTTGGTGCCCTCACCCATATTCCTCTGTTCCATTTCCAATTACCAGCTTTAATTTTTTTTTTGGCCTGAGGCTTTTTCTGGCTGCTGGAGCTCACTCTGCCTGCTCCCAAGGAATACCCTGGTGTGACAGATGCCCTTGGTGCCCTCACCCATATTCCTCTGTTCCATTTCCAATTACCAGCTTTAATTTTTTTTTTTTTGGCCTGAGGCTTTTTCTGGCTGCTGGAGCTCACTCTGCCTGCTCCCAAGGAAGGCCAGAAATGCCAGGTGCCACTTGGCGGGATAACTCTGACACGTGGTTCTACGTTTTTCCCCACAATTCCTATGGGATTGCACTCTAGTACAGTCCAGAGGTGATTTTCTATGCAACCATTTATGGGTTGTTCTGCTTCCCTACCTCAGTTTTCCATTTTTCTATTAGTGTTTCCTGGGATCACTTCCCAAATAAACTACTTATTCTCACATCCTTGTCTCTGGCTCTAGGGAATCTAACCTAGGGCACCTGGACTGCGGCTGCTGGCCATCCCAAGGCCACAGAGGGAGGGAGCCGTAGGGCGAGACCAGGACCGTGGAAGAAGATGGGGCAGAGAGAACAAGGAAAAGTGGATCCTTGGGACCTTGATGAGCTGGTGGACCCACCCTTCCTGAAGTCTGCCTGACCTCTAGACATTTCATTTTTGTAAACAACAAATCCCTTTTCTAGTTTAAGCTGGCTTGAGTTGGGTTTTTTATTACTTGTAACCAAAAGCACCGTAAGTGTCATAATTCACAACATGGATCCCAAGCAGTAACCTTGCAGGTTGGGGTAGTGGACAGTGCATGTTTGGATGATAAGACAGGGAGAGAAAGCCTGCCATGGACAACAGAGTTTGAGGGACACAGTTCAACTCTCAGCTCTGCCACTAAGCAGTGAAGCAACTTGAACAACTTACTTTTGCTCTCTAAGGCCTTATTTCCTTATCTAAAAAATAGAAGTGCTGTGGGTTGAATTGTGTCCCCCAAAGTTTCATGTATTAGAGGCTTAATCTCCAAAATAGAATAATACGAGGAGTAATGTTACCAGCCATTCAGGGTTATTGTGAAGATTGAAAAAATCATATCTGAAAAGTAGTTAGAATATAGCAAGTGTTCAACAAGTGGTAGCTATCACTGATAATAAAAGAAGGAAAAAAGGGAAAGGAGGATTTGATCTGTGCCCTTGGAGATTCTAGCCAACTGAAGTTTCAGAGGTGGAGACGGGAACAGAAAGTGNATTCTGTATGATGCTATGGGCAGGAATATCCCCTATCCCAGTGGCCTGACTGAGGAAACACACACCCTGGTGTGACAGATGCCCTTGGTGCCCTCACCCATATTCCTCTGTTCCATTTCCAATTACCAGCTTTAATTTTTTTTTTGGCCTGAGGCTTTTTCTGGCTGCTGGAGCTCACTCTGCCTGCTCCCAAGGAAGGCCAGAAATGCCAGGTGCCACTTGGCGGGATAACTCTGACACGTGGTTCTACGTTTTTCCCCACAATTCCTATGGGATTGCACTCTAGTACAGTCCAGAGGTGATTTTCTATGCAACCATTTATGGGTTGTTCTGCTTCCCTACCTCAGTTTTCCATTTTTCTATTAGTGTTTCCTGGGATCACTTCCCAAATAAACTACTTATTCTCACATCCTTGTCTCTGGCTCTAGGGAATCTAACCTAGGGCACCTGGACTGCGGCTGCTGGCCATCCCAAGGCCACAGAGGGAGGGAGCCGTAGGGCGAGACCAGGACCGTGGAAGAAGATGGGGCAGAGAGAACAAGGAAAAGTGGATCCTTGGGACCTTGATGAGCTGGTGGACCCACCCTTCCTGAAGTCTGCCTGACCTCTAGACATTTCATTTTTGTAAACAACAAATCCCTTTTCTAGTTTAAGCTGGCTTGAGTTGGGTTTTTTATTACTTGTAACCAAAAGCACCGTAAGTGTCATAATTCACAACATGGATCCCCAGCTGTAACCTTGCAGGTTGGGGTAGTGGACAGTGCATGTTTGGATGATAAGACAGGGAGAGAAAGCCTGCCATGGACAACAGAGTTTGAGGGACACAGTTCAACTCTCAGCTCTGCCACTAAGCAGTGAAGCAACTTGAACAACTTACTTTTGCTCTCTAAGGCCTTATTTCCTTATCTAAAAAATAGAAGTGCTGTGGGTTGAATTGTGTCCCCCAAAGTTTCATGTATTAGAGGCTTAATCTCCAAAATAGAATAATACGAGGAGTAATGTTACCAGCCATTCAGGGTTATTGTGAAGATTGAAAAAATCATATCTGAAAAGTAGTTAGAATATAGCAAGTGTTCAACAAGTGGTAGCTATCACTGATAATAAAAGAAGGAAAAAAGGGAAAGGAGGATTTGATCTGTGCCCTTGGAGATTCTAGCCAACTGAAGTTTCAGAGGTGGAGACGGGAACAGAAAGTGATCCAGTTGGACTGGAGAGGAGGGAAACGGGGGATGTAGGGATAGTAGCTGCCATCTAGGGAGCACATTCAGAGCACCGGGCACTGTTCTGAGCATTTTTCATTTATTAATTCATTCAATTTTCCTAAAAATTCTTTGAGGCACTACCATTACCATCACTTATCACTTTATAGACAAGGAAACTGAGGCACAGAGAGGTTAAGTAACTCGCCTGAAGTCTCACAACGAGTACACGGCAGAGTCAGATCAGAACCTGAGTGGTCTGGCTGCAGATCCCACACTCCAAACCTCTGTGCTCTCCTAACTCTTTGCAGCCCAAGATAAAGTTAATGCTGCAGATGCTGAGTGACTCTAATTGCAGGAGGAGGCATTGGGACTCTATCTTATAGGCAATAAAAGTTTACTGGCATGGGCCTGGGGACGGTGAGAACATTGCATAACCCCTGGTAATTGGTTAAATAGCTATGGAGTCATCCCAGGAAGCAGATTTTCATCTCATCCTTCCCATGGGAATAAATCCTTCTGTGTATTTTCCAAAGAGGAAACCAGAGAGCTGGGAGGCTGTGACACCAACAAGAGATGAGCTAATGACAGAGGAGGAAGAATGGAGGTTAAAACGAACTCTAAGGAAAATTCCCGAGGGGCTGTGAGACCCTAAACTGTGCTCTAGTGAGGGGCTGGGAGTCCTCCTTCCCCAAAGGAGGCAGACTTTCAGTCATCTGGTTTAGGGGCTGAAGAGATACCATAAGGCCTTTCAAAAATGAACCCCAGGAAAGGAGATGTGTTTTCTCTCAGTCTCAAGTTGAATAGCTATCCCCCCCCTGACAAAAAAAAAAAAAAAAAAAAAAAAAAAAAAAAAAAGCAAAGATATTTTAAAAGTACCAAACAAATACAAACAGCTCTCAGAATCAAGAAGATACGTAAGTGAACTGGGAACTTTGAGGAATCCTTATGCTATGGGCTGAATGTGTACCCTAAAAGTTCATGTATTGGAAACTTGATCCCCATCATAACAGTGTTAAGAGGGTGGGAAATCCTAGTATGGTAATTGAAGGGTGGGACCTTTAAGAGGTGATTAGATTGTGAAGACTCTGCCCTTGTGACAGGATTGAGCCATTCATAGAGTAATGGGGGTGGTTATGATGGCTTTATAAAGAGGGCGACCGAAAAGGTTAGCTCTCTCTTGCTTAGGCCTGTTGGCTAATATACCCTCCACCAGAAGAGTAAAGTGGCGTTAAAGACCAAGATACACAAAATGGCACCTGAGAAAGTTCCCCAGAAAACCTGCACCCAGAAAAATCCGCTAGCTGCCACATCGCCTTCCCACATGTGCAATTTTGCCCACCTGTGAGAAAGTCCCAGCTCAGCGTAAACCCCGCTGGCTTCCCTCCCCTTCCTTCTTAGCCAATAGGAACAGTCCAGCTCAGCCTCACTGGATATAA
>NW_007732789.1:113747-115289 GCF_000696425.1 Galeopterus variegatus
CCTTCCCACATGTGCAATTTTGCCCACCTGTGAGAAAGTCCCAGCTCAGCGTAAACCCCGCTGGCTTCCCTCCCCTTCCTTCTTAGCCAATAGGAACAGTCCAGCTCAGCCTCACTGGATATAAAAGGCCCACCCCAACTCTCCCTCCTGCTGCTCCCACTTTCGAGAGGGCAGCCCGCTTGTTCACTTTGCCTGCCTAATGCACTTTGGTTGAGTCCCTGTCTCCTGGTGTGTCTTATTTTGTGCTCGGGCCGGGGTTTTTCCTTTCAAGGACATTCTTGCCATGTGATACCTTGGTCACCATGGGACCCTGTAGAGAGCTCCCACTTAGAAGAAGACCCTCACCAGATGTGTTCCCTGGACTTTGGACTTCCCAGCCTCCCAAACTGTAAGAAATAAATTTCATTCCTTTAAAGATTACCCAGTTTCAGGTGTCTGTTATAAGCAACAGAAATAGCCTTATATACCTTAAGAACCCCAAAACGGATGGGATGGGCTCTGAAGGGGGAAAGGGTGGCCCAGGAGGCAGGTGGCTATGCTGCCTGTGGTGCATTGGGGCAAGCCACCTATACTCAGCTAGAGCTCAGCAAGGGGACTGCAGCTGGAGGCATCATGTGGGGAGTTCCTAGGATACAGGCTGCAAGGAGGGCACTGAGTGATGGACCCAGCCAAGGAGAAGGTGCCCTGGGTAGAGTAAAGAGGGGTGAGAGATAAGGGCAAAGGCTATTAGGAGGTGGGCAGAGGGAGGAGATTCCATTCAATGGCCAATCATTAAATTTCTTGACTCTAACCCTAAACTTCATCAGCTCTGTCGCTTCTTCCCCAAGGTTTGTTAGGGAAATGAGGGTGGATGTGCCAAACTGGGACTAGATAAATGTTTAGTCTCAAGTTTCTTCATGGGGTTCTTGCTGTCTTTGACTCTCCCCTACCCCTCCATTTGAGTCATTTCCCTAGGCTGAGTCATATCCAGACATGACCTTGCTCTGAGGTCTCCAGCTCAGAACGTTGAGCCAATCCCCCTCCCTTTTCCATAGGTTTTGTCCTTCAAAGCTCTAAAGGCAAGGGGTTGGGACCCAGGCTCTGACTGGGACGGGAGAGAGATTTGGAAGCACAGAGCCTTCCCATATGGCTGAAGTCACAGCAGCCATGACTTTACTAATGCTGTCTCTACCCACCTCATCCCCAGGGAGCTTGACCTGAGTGTCTAAGAAAGAAAAGGGGGACACTTCTGGTTGAAGTCAGTGGGTTGAATGCTGACATCAGCTTTCGCTTAATCCCACTAAAATGACGAGAAAAGAGACAAGAAAAGATATAAACCCATAAAATAATGAAACTAGGAGAGGGAATTATGCAACATAATTTTCCAGTTGGGAAAGACGATGGGAGAGTGTAACCGAACTAATGGACCACAGACATGAAGCAAATTGATTTATGTTGCAGAACCTGCAAAAAGCTTGGGAACAGGCAGTATCACTTTCCCCGGAAGTGTGAAGGTGGATCCCAAAAGAGGAATGATTGGTCAAAAATCTGTTTACCCAACTG
>NW_007732789.1:116514-122687 GCF_000696425.1 Galeopterus variegatus
ATGGAGATAGGGGAGAAAGCTGCTGACCTAAGTAACTTTGGAATGAATGGAATCTGTAACATTAAAGGGAAAAAAATTGTACGTAATCACTGCACTTGAATTATACTCTGGTTATTTCCCATGGGAGTACTGATTAAGAATTCTGATACTGCTATACATGTATACTGGAATCAAACAATTAGGTAAATATATGGGGCCTGGTTTCTCACTGTTGGAGTGAGAGGTTACATATCAATAAGGAAAAGAGGCTAGAAAGATCCATTTGTTAATGGATTAGAGTGGGAGACAACAGTATGACCTCATGTTTAGCTTAATACAGATATCACATAGATGGTTACATATGGAAACATTTATAGATATGTGTATATACACAGATTAGCATACACACATACATATTTCTTACTCTATCAGCTAAGCAGACCTAGAGACAATGACATCTCAATATCAATGAACACCTCTAGCATCCAGATCTTGGTTTCTAATACCATTTTCTAATAAAAGGAATCAAGGATCCTTGGAGAAATTGTTGACTCTAGAATTGAGGCTGGAAATATACAAGACAGGCCTGGAGTATATCGTAGTGCTAAAGAATAAGGAAGTGCTCAAACACAAGCGCTCGCGCGCGCACACACACACACACACACACACAATGATGGGTGTAAGAGAAAGTGCACAGGAGCCAACTCAAAGAGTTCCTAATAGCCAAAACTGGAAGAATTTGAGCAACTAAATAAGTAGTATTGGATTACAACTCAGAATATAAAATAAATATCTGTGAGTCCGTACTGATACAAAAATAACTAAATAAATAAACAGGGAAGAGTAATCAAATGTCCTGTTCAGAAAAATTCCAAATTATTTATGGAGATACTCTGCCCAAGGAGGTGGAACACAAGACCCCAGTCCTTAAATGTGGGCTGTGCATGGTGACTTCCTTCTAGTGAGTACAGTATGGAAAGCAGTGTGGTGGTGGAGGAGAAAAGAGTAACTTCACAGTGGAAAAGCCTGACAAACAGTACCACAGCCAGGTGAGCAAAGCTGACGTCATCAGTGACAAGTCATGCTGATAGGATGTGACATCAATATGATGTGATAGGAATGGCACTGTATCTTTCGATCTTCCTCTCAAGAAGGCATATCACCATCTAACAGGAGAAAAACACCAGACAAATCCCAGCTGGAGGACTTTCTATAAAACACTGACCATGACTCCTCAAAATAGTCAAGGTCATCAAAAACAAGGAGAGTTGAGAAACTATCACAGCCAAGAGGAGACTAAAGGAGACATGGCTACTAAATAAAAAGTTTATTTTTTAAAAAGTCCATGTAAACAATAAATGCTAAATAATGGTTGCTAGAACCTAGAATACCCTGAAGAATCTACTCAACTAAAACATATAAAAATAGTTTCTGATGGGAGTGTTTTCTTCAAATTCATTTATTATAAGTGTAGAATGAAGGTAATAAAGCTGGATCTTTCGATGAACAGATCATCAGAAAGTGTAAATTTTGGGCTGAACCCGTGGCTCACTCGGGACAGTGCGGCGCTGGGAGCGCAGCGGTGCTGGGAGCGCCGAGGCAGTGCCGAGGCCGCGGGTTCGGATCCTATATAGGGATGGCCTGTGCTTTCACTGGCTGAGCGCGGTGCGGGCGACACACAACACCAAGCCAAGGGTTACGATCCTCTTACCGGTCACACACACACACAAAAAAGAAAGTATAAATTTTAGTAAAATCTTATCTTAGTGTGACATAAAAATAATGTTATCATATATTTTTAAAAGAGGATTATTAGAAATTAGTGTAAAGAACATATACAAGAGGATTTCAAAAAGTTCACTGAAAAATGAAATTAAAAGATAAAAATAAAAAATATAAACTTTATTTCTCAACATAAGCTCCCCTACTTTCAAGACACTTTTCTTTTTTTTTTCTTTTTTCCTTTTTGTCTTTTTTTTCTGACCGGTAATGGGATTGCAACCCTCGGTGTTGCGCTCGCACCGCGCTCAGCCAGTGAGCGGGAACCAGTCTCCACATGGGATCTGAACCCTCGGTGGCGCTTGCCATGCTCCCAAGCAGCGCACTCTCCAGTGCACCACCGGGCAGGCCCAAGACACTTTTCTAAGTGATGATACCAGCCATTTAATCCATCCCTAAAGAGTTGAGGGTCCTGGGAATTTAGCCATGTCAATGCCGTCTTTTTTACTTTACTAACTGAAAAAAAAAGGGTACCATTTAAATTTTTTTTTAAGATTAGGAAATGAAAAGAAGTCACAAGCAGCCAAATTGGGACTGCAAGATGGATGCCTAATGATTTGCCATCGAACTCTCTCAAAATTGCACTTGCTCGATGAGAGAAATGGGCAGGAGCATTGTCGCGGTAGAGAAGGACGCTCTAGAAAACCTTTCCCGGGCATTTTTCTGACAAAGCTTCGGCTAACTTTCTCCGAACACTTTCATGGTAAGCAGATGTTATTCTTTGGCCTTCCAGAAAATCAACAAGCAAAATGCCTCGAGCATCCAAAATGACAGTTGCCATGACCTTTGCTGTTGACTGGTCCACTTTTGCTTTGACCAGAGCACTTGTACCCCTTGGTAGCCATGGCTTTGACTGTGCTTTGTCTTCAGGATTATACGGGTAAAGCCGTGTTTTATCTCCTGTGACAATTCTTTGCAGAAATGTTTCAGATGTTGATTCCACTTGTTTCAAATTTCCACTGAAAGTTCTGCTCTTGCCTGCAGTTGAACTGGGTGCAACAGCTTTGACACCTGCCCAGCAAAGCATTTGCTCAACTGTAATTTGTTAGACGGAATTGTATAAACTGAGCCAATTGAGATGTTTATGGTGTTGGCTATGTTTCTGCTGTTAATCGTCAGTCCTCTTTAATTACAGCATGAACGAGATTAAGTTTTTCCTTGCAAATTGATGTGGATGGTCTGCTGCTGCAGGCTTCTCCATCAACACTGCCTCATCCCTTTTTAAAACTAGTTATTTATTTGTAAACTGCTGATTTCTTTGGGGCACTGTCCCCATAAACATTTCGTAAAGCATCAATGATTTCACCATTTTTCCGCTCAAGCTTCACCATAAATTTGGTGTTCGTTCTTGTTTCAATGTTAGTAGAATTCATGCTGCTCGGATAGGGGCTCTTTTCAAACTGGTGTGCCTTCTTAGTGCCTCAAACTAAATTCTGTTCAGACATGTCAAAACAAGTTAGTATGAGTTTATTTTGGTGCAAAAAAGTTTTGAAATTCATGCATAGTTTTTTCACACCATACATTTTCCATGAACTTTTTGAAGACCCCTCGAACGTATAGTATCACTACTTCTGATTTTAAAATTTAAATTCGCCAATAACATGAAAAGATGTTAGACATTATTCTTGCAGAATAGTAAAACATTGGGGGAAAGTGAAAATTTCCCTTTGAAATAAACTTAATATATTATGCCAAGAAAAGTCTAAAAAAATGTAAGAAGCAGTTAGACCCCAGATCCATTCCCCTCACCACACAGGTGGGGGGCTCAGCTGTTCTTCACCTCAGCCAAATCCTGAAGACTCATTATCTGGAGAGGATAAACCGGGGTATACAGACATAAAGACACCAGGAACAGGTGAGTGTGGAGTATTAAAAATAGTGATTAAATGAAAGTTTGCTTATTAGTACAGCCATTATGGAAAACAGTATTTTTAAAAAATTAAAAATAGAATTACCATATAATCCAGCAATCGCACTTCTGGGTATATGTCCAAAGGAAATGAAATCAGTATATCAAAGAGATGTTCATTGCAGGATTATTCACAGTAGCCAAAATATGAAATCAACCTAAGCATCTGTCAATGGCTGAATGCATAAAGAAAATGTGGTGTACACATATACACAACGACATACTATTCAGCCTTTAAAAAGAAAGAAATCCTGATATTGTGACAACATGGATGAACTTGGAGAATATTGTAAGTGAAATAACCAAAAGACAGACAAATACTGTATAATCTTACTTATATGTGGAATCTAAGAACGTTGAACTTGCAGGAGCAGAGAGTAGAATGGTGGTTAATGGGGGAATTGAGCAGATGCTGGCAAAGGGGACCAAATTTCAGTAAGACACGAGGAAGAAGTTCAAGCGATCTATTGTACAACATGCTGACTATAGTAGATAACAATGTATTATATACTTGAAAATTGCTAAGAAAGTAGATTTTAAGTGTTCTCATCACTAAAAACAATAAGTATGTGAGGTAATGCGTATGTTAATTAGCTTTAATTAGCCATCCCACAATGTACACATATATCAAAATATCATGTTGTACAACATAAAATATACACAATTTTTATTTGTCAATTAAAAATAAATAGTAAAATAATAATAAGGCAATGGAACTTTACTTACTAAATGTTGAGACCTCCAGTCTTCTTTCCCCACTCAGATCACAAACCACTAGCTTCCAGGCTTATAAAGTCTAGGCAAGGACTGTGCAGGCAGGCTACCTAACAAAGTGCTTAGCCTGAGCGCCCTACAGAGAAGCCCTCAGTCACAAGCACTGCCCCCAACCACAAAACACACACATACAAGCATCTTGTCAGATTTTCTGGTGTCTTCCTCAGATCAAAAGACAGGCAATAATCACCTGTCATTTGAGCAAAGCCTCTACCAGAAAAATATAGCAATGTGGAAGAAACAGAGGTTGTCAGGGAGAAGAAAACTTCCAGAAAAACTATCATGAATCTGGGGCCGGCCCGGTGGCGCACTGCTACAGTGCGCCGCTTGGGAGCGAGGCGGCGCTCCCGCCGAGGGTTCGGATCCCACATACAGACCGGTTCCCGCTCACTGGCTGAGCGAGGTGCGGGTGCGACANAAAAAAAAAAACTATCATGAATCTCCTCAGAGAGATGATAGCAATTGATGCTTACATTAAACAAAAGGTTCTTTCTATGGGAAAAAACATTCAGAGAACAACGATGAACTCCTAGAAATTAAGCATGTGATAAGAATAAGACCTTAGTAGATTAAGAGGATTAAAAGACAAGCCAAAGACAGGGAGGGAGAATATATTTGCAAAACACATATCCCATAAAGAACTTGTATCCAAAATACACAAAGAACTCTTAAAGCCCAACAATAAGAAAACAAACAACCCAATTAAAAAATGGGCAAAATAACTGAATAGACACTGCCTCAAAGAAAATATACAGATGGTAAGTGAGCAAATGAAAAGATACGCAGTATCATATGTCACTGGGGAAATGCAAATTAAAACAGCAATGAGATACCACTTCATACCTAATAGAACATCTAAAATCCAAAACACTACAACTCCAAATGCTGGTGACGTTGTGAAGCAATAGGAATTCTCATGCATTGATGGTGGGAATGCAAAATAGTACAGACACTTGGAAGACAGTCCGGCAGCTAAAACATGCTTACCATATGATCCAGCAATCATGCTTCTTAGTATTTACTCAAATGAGTGGAAAACTTATGTCCATACAAAAACCTGCACACAGATGTTTATAGCATCTTTATTCATAATTGCCAAAATTGGAAGCAACCACAATGCCCTTCAATACATGAACCAATAAACAATCTGTGGTATATCCATATAATGAAACATTATTCAGCAATAAAAGAAATGAGTTACAAGCCATGGAAAAGCATGGAGGTATCTTAAATGCATATTACTAGGTGAAAACAGCCAGTCTAAAAAGGCTATGTGGTTCTAACTATATGTCATTCTGGAAAAGGCAAGACTATGGAGATGATAAAAAGACCAAATGTTTACGGTTTGGGGGTTGGAGGAGGAAAAGGATGAACAGACAAAGCACAGGGCGTTTTTAGGGAGCCAAAACCATTTTGCATAAACTATGTAATGATTGATACATGAGATACATTTGTCAAAACCCAAAGAAGGCACAACACAAAGAGTGAGCCCTCCCTGTTACCAGCCTGACAGGAAAAAAAAAAAAAAAGCCCTAATGGAAACAAAAAAAAGCCCTAAGGGAAACAATAGACAATAGACTTTAGTCAATAATAATATATCAATATTGTATCATCAATTGTAACAGACATACCACGCTAATGCAAGATGTTAATAATAGGGGAAATGGGGGTGTGGGGTGTGGGACAGGTACAATTTGGGAATTCTATATACTTTCTGTTCAACTTTTCTGTA
>NW_007732789.1:123677-124737 GCF_000696425.1 Galeopterus variegatus
CCACACCAAGAAGACAACGTGATGAAATGCGGAAACACTTGGAGCAAAGAGAAGATCCTTAAAGATTACAAAAATAAAAATCAGGTTATATGCAAAGAATCAGTCATCAGAATGGCTTTTGACTTTCCCACAGCACACAGTAAGCTAGGAGGCACCCACCCAAAAGTATTCCAGTAGCTGTACATTTATTTTTATACTGTCAAGATAGTTAACATTTACATTCTGATTTTTAATCATTGCTAAGCTTCTATGCTTCAGCTATAGGTTGTTTCAAAAAATCAAAAACAGGGCTTCTGGTCAAGATGGCAGAATAGATGGTCCCCAGTGCCACTTTCTCCCACAAATCAACCAATTTACAATTATTAAAAAGCAACGACAGTCAAGCTGGGGCCGCTAGAGCTCAGAGGAAGAGGAGGAGAGACTTATGGAGTGCATGAAGGTGGGAGAAGCCACGATGAGAGAAAGAAAGGACCGTTCCCACCATTTCGAGCCCTGGCCACTTCAAGGCTGGCACTGGTAAGTGCATGGAGCAGGAGCCAGCAAAAGCCACAGGTGTGCCCCCTTCGTATGAAGTTGCTTGGAGGAAGGAGGGGAGAAGAGAGCCTTGGTGGCCCTCAGGCTAGCATAACCACCAACTGGTTTCCTGTGGACCCACATAGGACCAAGGAACCACAACAACTGAAAAAAAAGGAGCCACTCAGAGGCCAGTGAGTCATCACAAGGGATTAGTGCACAGCCCGCCCCATGGGAAGTGATTGAAGTGCGGGCAGTGGGGGAGACAGGCCCATGGAGGGAACACTGGGGCACAGCATGGACAGCTGATCTGCCCCCCAATCAGCACAGGCCCATGCTGTGTAGACTGGTCAGGAATATAGAACTGCAGGGGGAGCTGTTTGCTGAAAAGACTCAGGTGCGGACCAGAGTTTGCACAAAACCCAGGTGTACTGGATCTCATGAGACCCAGGAGTACATACAAGGTCAACAATTAAAATCTGAGCAGCACAAAAAGCCTTCCCCAGGGAATGAGCAGCAAAGCAGCAATTTAGCTCAACCACAGGGC
>NW_007732790.1:0-13895 GCF_000696425.1 Galeopterus variegatus
GTTCAGGCAACAGCCAAATCCATGCCATAGCCTGTTTTTGTTTAGCTGGGGAAAAAAAAAAATTATTTTTACACTTTTAAAGGTTGTTTAAAATAAACAAAGAGGAATATGTGTTGGTGACTATATAAAGCATGCAAAATGTAAATTATTTAATCTACTATATGCCCTTTATTAAAAAAATTGCCCAACTCCTACTCTAGCCCAGTGGTTCTCAAACTTTAGAATTCATCAGAATCATCTAGAGATTACTAAAACATCAAATGCTGAGCTTGACCCCCAGAAGTTCTGATTCAGTAGGCTGGGATGGGGCCTAGAAACATGCATTTCTAAGTGATGCTGATCCTGCTAGTTCAAACTGTACTTTGAGAATACTGGCTTAGTCAATTCATTCTCTCACTCACCTACATGACTATTTCATAGCCTCTTTTCCCTCCACAAAGCGGGAGCGCCGCCGCACTCCCAAGCGGCGCACTCTCCAGTGCGCCACCAGGCCGGCCCTCCCTTAATCTTTAAATCATCTATAGAAAATAAATAAATAAATAATAGAAGAGCTAAGAAGAGAAATTCCATAAACTCCTATCACCATATCTACTCATCTACCCAATATTAGGACTTTTCTTATAACTAAAATCTATTTTATAAATGAACCGACCATGCTATCTGTCGCAAAACTCTCCGTTTAAGCACTAGATAACATTCCCTTTCACCCACAACAATCCAAAAATTATCCCCCTTTCTCTCCTGCATCATTAATTTTTCATGTTCTACTGAATCATTACCATCTTAGCCTGTAAGATATAAACAAGCTGTCCTCTCTCCCATTAAATACAAAAACAAATAAACAAAAAGAAACCCTTCATTCTCCCCTCCCTCACCAGCACATACACCAGTTATCAATTTATTGCCTCTGAGCTCCAAATTCAACCTTCAGTACCTGCTCTGAAAAATGGTTTTGAGCCCTTTAAATACTTTTCCTTCACCAGCTAGCATTACATTAAGTTTTATCAGTGGAGGACACTGGAGAGACAGTGGCCTGGCTTCTCCAACACGCTTTAGTGTCTAACTCCTATAGCATGAAAGACTATTTCAGCACCAACCTTTTGCAGTATATGGCAGCTAGAAGCAGCCAGCAGCCAGCAACTTCCCCCAGCACCCTGCTAAGGCAGTTTTGTAGTAAAGTGCATACAGTGAGATGCTTCTCCATGAGGCCCCCTATAGGACAGATTTCCAGATAGTTCCAGACGGTGAATATCCAACAAGTTTTGCTGGCACAGCACTACAGAGACTTTCCTGACATTCTGTAAGCCATGGCTATGTCCTCTCCAATAAGGTGTAGATCTCAGTACTGAGGGAAAGGAGCCCTCTTCTTTGGGCACTCCATCTTAGCCCTTGGGTAGAAGCTGTTCCTTCTATCTACTTTTCCTATATTCTTTTGCATTCTACATTTTATTAGCCAATCCCTTGTTACTCCAAACCCCTCTATTGTATACAATTCTTTGAATTAAACTTTCCCTGTTGAAATTACCATGTGGTGTCCCTCTCTTCAACAGACCCTTGACTGATACACAAGGAAATGACTGTAGGGCGAAGGAGAAATAAGTCAAACATATAAGTACTAGATTTGAGAATTATCAGCATACATGATAGATATCTCTTTTGAATATTTCCTATGAGGAGAGAATCAAAAAATAAAACCAAATACAAACCAATGAAAATAATATTTTAAAAGTGGGCTCAAGAAGCAGTACCATTTGAGGAAATTAATTAAGAGTGATCACGAAGTAGAATACAGAAAAAAAGTATCACTAAAGCCAAGAAAAGAAATACTTTCAGGAATGATTTTCCATAATTAATGACAACAGGCATTCAAATTCAAAAACTAAGTTATCCATCACCAATAAAAATTTACTGAGTGCTCTACGGGTAGAAGAAACTGCACTCCAGTATGTATATGAGGATATTTCAAAAAGATTGGGGAAAAATGAAATTACAAGATATTAAAAATCTTTTCATGAACTTTTTGAAGACCCCTTGTATTTTAGTAACTCATTCATTTACATGCTTATAAAATTTGGAAAACAGAAAAAAGTATAATAAAGAAAATTTTAGCTGTACATTTTTAAAAGAGTAAGATCACACTACTGGCTGTGGCAGCTAGCCTTATTAAACTGTATTTGCTACTTCAAAATGTCTTTATAAACATTATCATTAATTATTATTTAATATCCTTAGAGATTTATCATAATTTATTAACATCCTCTTCTACAGGATATTTTTCCCTACAGTTTTGAAATACAGACCAAAGCTCTCAATTAATAAAGTATATCATGCATTGATGACATACCTAAGCAAAAATCTTCCAAAATATTTATTGAAAAAAATCCACGAATAAGTGGATCTGCGCAATTCAAACCCATGTTGCTTGAGGGTTTGCTTATATTAACTATATAATAGAAAATTTAACATGAAATATCAGTGACATCAACAATGTTGATTTAAAATTTGTACTCACTACTTTAATTATAATTTTTATTTTATGAAATGTACTTACCAAAATCATAACCTTCTGGAACATTTTCATTGACAATGCCTTTCCTCAAACTGTCCTATTAAAAGACAAATTGCTTTTATTTATATTCATACCAATATACCTCTATCCTATAAAATCCTTTTATCTGCAGAGAAAAATGTTTAAAACCAATTTTTTAAAAAAATGACTCAAACTTAGAAGGACTTACTTATGGCAAAATATGAAAGTGGTTAAGCAAAATATCCTTAAACTACTATTATAAAAAAATGCTTGAGGAACTGTTAAGATGTGTGTGTATGTGTGTATGCATGTTTGTGTACAAGCACATCCATATTCACCTTTTTCTGTAAATTCTGCTAATGAATTTTGCCTATGACAATGAATTAAATCTTATGCAAAATATGATAATACCAACAAATATATATACACACATATCAAAAAAATTTACTTACCAATGATTCACCATAATCATTAAGATAAAACATCTGAGACTTCACATTCCAATAGGCAAAAAGGTTATCCAATCGAACTAACTGAAAAAAAATCAAGTTCATTATCTCATTTTCTCTGAAGGATTTTTAATATATGCTCTTCTCAGAAGTCTCAAATAATTAGTAAACCATATCACAGTTAAGCAAATAAACACAATTCACATAAATCTTTATCTGTAGATTATTATTTGCCTTTCTAAATGCCTCTTTCATCAAGTCCACAGGTTGACAAATATAGTATTTCTTTTATTTTACCTTACGAACTAGTTTCTCAGTTTCATCATGTAAACATGGAACCCAGTATTGATCAGTTGTCTGAAAGGAAAAAAGAAGAGTAGTTAAAAAGGTCATCACATTTAAAAATGGCAAAGTAATAAATCATTACCTATCATCCTAGACCACTTTTCCAGAAAATAACTATGAAAACATAGCATTCAGTCAAAGAATATTAGCTGATCACAAGGAAGCCTCTGCTTTCAAGCAACTCATTACTGGTCAAAAAAAAAAAAAAATAGTTACAAAAGAGGCAAATAACTCTAGTATTCTTCTTTGCTGGAGCTAGAGTAGCCCCCTAAAGACCAAGCTGCTAAGATACCCCTTTCCCCTGGGAGTGGAGTCAGCACTGTGCTGCTTTTTGCCCTTCAGGGCCCAAGCAACAGCTGTGCCCTGCCATTCTGGAGTCCCTGCTGCTGCTGCACTTGGCCCAACAGAAGCTGGGACATTGCCAAGTCCCATAATCTAAAGTCACCACTGTATGGTGCCTTACCTCCTCCAGGGTCTAGAGTCATCACTACATAGTGCCACACCTCAATGAGTAAATACTGAGCCCTAATACTCTGGTTCTCAAGTTTTAGCTGTACCCTGCTCCTCAGGCCCAAGCCTCCAAACCACCCCTTTTGCCCAGGGTCAGGCCAGTGCTGTGCCCTGCCCCCAAGGATCAGAATCATAGCTGCAACCAAGTCTACTGGGCTTGAGTTTCCAGGGGGTTCCTCACAGTCACATATCCTGGTCCTGTGGGCAATCTACATCCAACCCTGCAACAGAAAGTGAACCTCCACCCCAAGACCTAGATGCCATATTAGGTTCACAAGACCCTGAACCTAAGATCCAGGCTCCAGAGCCATTCAGAGCACCTGCACCTGGAACCCAGAGCCAATGATGCTGCTTATAGGTCACATCAGACCCAACACCAAGAATGATCCCCTTGGTGAAGTATCCCCACTGTGGGGAAAACAAAAGTAGGAATATCTCAAAAGCCCTTGCCACTGATGACCTTAATACGTCAATACTGCCACAAACTTCTACATCCTTGGTCACTTAGGCACCCAGTTATCAGTGATGCTGATTACAGGTGAAGAAGCTGCTCAGAGACTATACCACGGTATCGATATGAAACTAGAATCAACATACCCTTCCCAACCAATACACTAAGATCCATCTGCAGGGGAAAGACTTTGAAAGTCACTCTGTAAAGCTTGGAAGAGGTGATTCTATCACCAGATGGACAGACAATAACACGGGGACACAAGAAACATGAAAAAGCAAGGACACATGACAATGCCAAAGGGACACAATAGCATTCTAGTGACAGATCCCAAAGAAAAAGAAATATACAAACTGCTGGAAAAAAAATTCAAAACAACAATCTTAAGAAAACTCAAGAAGATACAAGAAAATCCTGAAACACAATTCAACAAAACCTGTAAAATCATGATACAAACAAGAAATTTAACAGAGACAAATGTCATTAAAAAAAAAAAAAAACCAAACAGAAGTCCTACAGATAAAGAAATCAATGAATAAAATAAAAAATACAATACAAAGGTCAACAGCAGACTACAGCAACATACAAAAACCAGCAGTGTTTCTATACACCAACAATGAACAAGAAATAAAGAAAGCAATCCTGTTTACAACAGCTTTCAAATAAAACATTTAAAAATTAATTTAACAAAGGAGTTGAAAAGTATCTATCTTGAATACTATAAAACACTGACGAAAGAAATTAAAAAGGATACAAAAAAATGGGAAAACATCCCATGTTCATGTATTGGAAGAATATGGTGAAAATGACCATATTAGTCCATTTCTGTTGTATATATAACAAAATACTTGGAACTGGGTACTTTGTAAGAAAACAAAATTTATTGCTTACAGTTTTGGAGCCTGGGAAATCCAAAGCCCAGGGAACGTATCTGGTGAGGATCTTCTTTGGTGGTAGCTTTACAGCAATGCAGGGGTCTCACATGGCAGAAAATGGCAGAACAGAGAGAGAGACACTCTCTCATGCTCTCCTTTTAAAGCCCTCAGAACCATGCCATAACCACCATTATTAATCCACTCATTAGGGCATGGTCATCAGAATCTAATCAACTATTCAAGGCCCCACCTTTCAATTACCATAATAGGATTTCCCATCCTCAACAGTTATAATGGGACTGAGCTTTAACAACTTTGGGGGGCATTCAAGCTACTGCAATGACCATACTACCACAAGTGATTTATGGATTCAATGGAATCCCTACCAAAATACAAATGACATTTAAATAAAAAAATTAAAAAAAAGAACTCCTAAAATGTATATGGAACAACAAAGACTCCAAATAGCCAAAGAAATCCTAAAGCAAAAAGAACAAAGCAGGAGGCACCACATTACCTGACTTCAAAATATACTACAAACTGTAGTAACCAAAACAGCATGGTACTGATAGAAACAGACACATAGCCCAACTGAACAAAACAGAAACCCAGAAATAAATCCGTGTATATACAGCCAATATTTTTCAACAAAGGTACCAACAACACACAATGGGGAAAAAACAGCCTCTTCAATAAATGTTGCTGGGAAAACTGGTTATCCATATTCAGAATAAAACTAGACCCCTGCTATGGATTGAATTGTCTCCCCCAAGGGTTCATGTATTAAATCCCACTGTAACAGTGTTGAGGGTGTGAAATCCTATTAAGGTCATTGAAAGGTGGGGCTTTTAAGAGGTTATTAGATTGTGAGGACAATGCCCTAGTAAATGGATTGATCCATTCATGCAGTAATAAATTGATGGTTTAATGGTGGTAATGAGCATGACTCTGATGGCTTTATAAGGAAAGCAAGTGAGCAGGTTAGCTCTCTCTCGCTCAAGCCATTCTACATATGATAACATGCATCACTGTAGAGGCACTACCACCAAGGCCCTCATCACACGAGCCCTCTGGATTGTGGATTTTTCAGCCTGCCAACTGTAAGAAATAAATTCTATTTCTTTATAATTCAACCAGTTTCAGGTATTCCATATAAGCAACAGAAACAGACTAACACAACCCCAATCACTCAACATGCATAAAAATAAACTCAAAATAAATTAACGACTTAAACATAAGACTTGAAACTATAAAGCTATTAGAAGAAAACATGGAAATGCTTCAGGACATTGGTCTGGGCAAAAATTTTATGGAAAAGACTTCTAAAGCACAGGCAACAAAAGCAAAAATAGACAAGACTACATCAAACTAATAAAGCACAGAAAAGGAAACAAAGAGAAAACCTGCAGAATGGGAGAAAATATTTGCAATCCCTATGCATCCAACAAGGGATTAATATCCCGAATATACAAAGAACTCAAAAACTCAACAGCAAAATAACAAATAATCCAATTAATAAATGGGCAACTGAGCTGAATATACTTCCTCAAAAGAAGACATATGAATGGTCAACAGATACATGAAAAAATATTCAACAACACTAATCATCAGGGAAATGCAAATCAAAACCTCAATGAAATACCATCCCACTCCAGTTAGAATGGCCATTACCAAAAAACCCAGAAAATAACAAATGCTGGAGAGGATGTGGAGAAAGAGGAACTCATACACTCTTGGTAGGAACATCAATTAGTTCAGCCATTATGGAAAACAGTATGAAGTCCCTCAAAAAACTAACACTAGAACTACCATGTGACCCAGCAATGCCACTACTGGGTATATATCAAAAAGAAAGGAAATCAGTATATCAAAGAGATATTTGCACTCCCATGTTTATTGCAGCACTATTCACAATAGCCAAGATATGAAACTGACCCAAGTGTACATCAACAGATGAATGGATGAAGAAATAAAAAGGGTATATATACACAACGGAATACTATTCAGCCATAAAAATTAATGAAATCCTGTCATTTGCAGCAACATGATTGGACTCCGAGGACATCATGTTAGGTGAAATAAGTCGGGGACAGAAAAAGAAATACTGCATGTTCTCAATCATATGTGTAAGCTGCAGAAAATTGATCACACAGAAGTACAGACAGGGAGGGGGGATAGTAAGAGGTTGGGTAACCAATACAAAATTACAGCTAGATTGGAGGAATAAGAGCAAGTGTTCTAGAGTACTACAGAGTGACTATAATTAACAATTTATTATATTCTTTCAATGTGCTAGAAGAGAGGATTTTGAATGTTCCCAACACAAAGAAATTAGAAACGTTTAAGGTAATGAAAAAAGAAAAAACATCAGTGCAAGATTTCAGAGGAGAAGGAAGGGAGAGATGAATGGGTAGAGCACAGAAGATTTTTAGGGCAGTGAAACTATTTTGCATGATACTGTAATGGTAAATATATTACATTAGGAATTTGGCAAAACCCACAGAACTGCAAAACACAAAGAGGAAATCCTAATGTAAAACTGAGTAGTAATAATACATCAACATTGGTTCATAATTGTAACAATGTACCGCACTAATGCAAGATGGTTAATAACAGGAGAAACTGAGAGGGGGATGTGAACTGTCTGTACTTTCTGTTCACTTTTTCTGTAAACCTAAATTGCTTTAAAGATAAACTCTATTACAAAAACAGAAAAAGAAATCATACACAAAATCCAATGATATAACAAATAAAAAGCATTTAATGAAATACTATACAGTGGTTAAATGAATTGGCAGCACAGATAAATGTCAAAAACACCGTGAAGGGAAAAAGAAAATTTATAGAAGAATCACACAAAATATTTCTGTTAAGTTTTTTGTTGTTGTTGTTTTTTTAAACATGGCCGGTAAGGGGATCTTAACCCTTGACTTGGTGTTGTCAGCACCACGCTCTCCCAAGTGAGCTACGGGCTGGCCCTAAACTTTTAAAACTCTACATTTTTTAATGTATATATTACATAAAAGTTAAAAAACTTAGGTTGTTTATCTCTGGGGGAGGAAAGATGAGAGTAGATAACAAAGGAGATTTAAACTTCATCCATAAAAGTTTATTCCTACAAAAATATTTAAGACTTAAAGCAAATGACAAATTCAACAACCACTCATTCTAAATGCAAACAAATGTTTTGTGATTCTCTATGTATTTCTATATTTTTAAAATTTCTCCATTTCAAAAATTAGGAAGAAATTATGCCACAATATTAATGATGATGATAAGGAAATGGATGATTTGTTTCTTTATGCTTTTCAAGATTTATCAAAGTTTCAAAAACGAACATTTATTCCGTAATTATTTTTTAAGTACTCATTGAAAATTTATAAATGGATTTTTTTAAATAAGCAAAAGTATCTAACATCACAATTACAATAACAGGCCCTCATATTTTAAACTAAATTTGATTTTTAGCTATTTTTTGAAATGTGAATCTACCTACCTTCAATTGCAATCCAATCTATGCTCTTTCTGCACCAATTCTATATAGACACTATTTCTGATGCTGGCATACACAAAAAGTAATCAGTACTTTGACTTACTATAACATACTACACAAATGAATATGGTTAAGTTTCCTTTTTAAACAAAGTACCTGCATGCTGAGATTTTGAAGGGAAATACCAAATGAAAGCGGATTGTCTCGATTTGTGATCTAAAGAAGAAAGAAAGTAAATTTCACTCATATTTTTAGTAGTTGGACAAAATTCATTTTATAGCAAAAGTTCACTTTCTGGGAAGTATCCTATTTCAAACATTCAAAAACATTTTACTATTTTCCAGAACAACTTTTATTCCTATACTTTTCCTAAAACAAATTAGAATACTAAATAATATATTAGTATTGTACAATAATGCTATATCTGCATAACGTTTTTCAGTTTACAATAGAAAAATTTTTTTAACAGACTGACACAATAGTAATATAAAGCAAATAACTATGTGTTTACAAGAGAACAAATGACCTATTTTAAAAGCAAGCAATTAGTTAAGTCCAGCTCTACTGATTCATAGCCTAGTGCTCTTTTCAGGAGGTAAATATGTAGCATATTTTTGAACTATTTTAAAAATACATAACTGCTAAACCCATCACTCTGAAGGCATTTTCCTTCATAATGTGATATTTAAATGTTTTAGAAAAGTGTAACCAAGCACTCTCCAGTAAGGACTGCAAATTACAACTACAATTATAGATAAGAAAGATATTGTCTTGTTTTGTATCCCTCTACCTCCTGCATTTAAACAGGTGCAGCACTACAGAGTAGGTGTAGATAAACAGTAAAATAACTTACATATGAACACACACACAAAATCACCTATTAAAATACTTACGTCATCTTCATAACGAATATGGATGTTGGAAATTTTCACTTGAAGATTTTTTATGATCTGAGTAACTAATTTTTCTGCAAATGTGTCTTGTTTCTCCTGCCGAAGATGTTCTACAATTGCAAATATTCCTTTTGATAACTTGAATGAAAAATATATTCTATAAATATCCAAATATTGAGGTAACATTTATGTTGCCTTGTTAAAGAAAAAATATGTATTTATAAATAGAACACTAATAGCCTGCTTTCCAAAGGGCTTTCGAAGGCAAGTGAATGTACAAAAGCTACTTTTTTTGTTCAATGAGACTAAAGCCAACCATGAAGAATTTACTGGCATTAAATTTTATAATTTATCTGTTAACTATTCATGAGTATATAAAGATACAGAAAACAATGAAGATTATTAGATAATTATAATAGGCTTAAATCAGAAAAGCCGGTAACAGCAGCAAAGCAGAAATCTCCTTTAAAATTAGTAGATACCATCGTAAATCCTCTGTGCTTAGATGTATAAAATAGTTGAATATGCTCCTCCTCCTGGTGAATACAAAATAGGAAATGATAAGATCCTCTCCCTCTTTCCTTTCAAACAAGGATAAAGGAGTTCATCATCTGCTTCATTTTCAGAAAATAGTATTAACTATCTCCAGTTTTAATATTTTCCAGGAGAATACACAGAATAAAGAACAGAGGTTCCTAATTTTTTTTGAAATATGCCTTTGATAACCACTAGCTACCATCCCTTTTCCCTTTTAAAAATGGCAGTGAAAGCTATCTCCTTTCACATTTCCAGTCCTGTATATAAATAATATACATATTACCTGTCTTTTCCTCTAATCACCTGCTCCTCCCTAATTCATATGGCCCAGGAGGCCTTAAAGAAAAGTTGATGAAGATTTTAATCATATGTACCTCAAATACATAACAGTTTAGTGAATATATTTGATTATAAAATGTCTATGGAATTAGGTAAAGCAGCAAGTAGAATACAAGCTCTCTGAAGACATGTGACCATATTTTAACCTTTGAATCTCACCACTACCTAATAAAGTCCTCTACTCTCACAAATTCATTCAGTTCAATTGAATGATAAATCTTTCTTTCCCTTCCCACTAGCTTCCTCCTAACTTCCTCATGCAGTTCAGATTCCATGATACATAATTTCACCAATATCTTAAACTCCACTCCTTTGCTCTTTCTTCCCATTTTCCACTGTCAATAAAGTCCAAACGCTGAATAAAACCAACTATCCACTTTACATAAAAACATGCCTATGCCTATGTCTTGCCAGGTGAGTAATGAAGGAGAAAAATCACAAGACAGACTGGAAATACTGTAAACTAGTCATCACCAACTTCAACCAACCAGCAACAATACTACATTTCTCTGGTCAACATGTCCATACTCCTCAGAAAAACTCTTTTAAAACTTGTTCTGACTCTCCTCAAAACTCCAACAACCATCTCCCTGCTCTTTATTCATAACAGATGACCTTGCCTCCAACTTTGGAAAAAAGAGAAGCTACAGGAAGGTAACTTCTTCTGTGTCATAGTCGCTCAATCAAAACAGCAATTTTTAAGATGACCAATGACCTACATGTCATGAATAAAATGATGATCTCTTAATCCTCATCTTACTTGATATCTTATCAGGATCTGATACCTTCTTTGCTTCTTAAAACAGCCCTTTTCCCATGGAGCCATAAACTCCAAATTTCCTCCCACTTTATCTGGCCACTCCGCTTTGATCTTCTTTGTCTGTTTTCCTCCTCTATAGAATCAGTAAATGTTGGATTTCCTTAAGACTCAGTCCTAGGACTGCTTCTCTTCTCATTTTATAGTGCTGCTACAGAGAACTCATCTACACCTTTATAGCCTGAACTATCACCCTAATGGTGATAACTCTCAAATGTATATTAAACAAAGTAGGAAGTGAGACAAAGAGTGAAAAAAACTTGGCATATTCAGTAAATCACAAATAGTCCAGTATGGCTAGAGCAAAGAATAGAGGAGATAAGAAAGGTTTGGGGACAGTTATGAGGCTAAAAAGGTAGGCAGGATTCAAATCATGAGAGCTTTAATGTATCTTGCCAAAGAGTTTAAACTTCAACCTGATTAATAATGAGGTATCACTTATGATTAAACATTTGTACACTAGTCCTCCCTTAACCACAGAAGATACGTTGCAAGATCCCCAGTGTATGACTGAAACCATGGATAGGACCAAATCCTATACGTACTATGCTTTTTTCCTATACATACATACCTATGATAGAGTTTAATTTATACATTAGGAACAGTAAGAGATTAACAATAATAAAATAGAACAATTATAACAATACACTGTAATAAAAGTTACATGACTGTTGTAGTGGATTGAATTATGTACCCCCAAAACTCCCTGAAGTTGAATTGTGTCCCCCAAGTTTTATGTATTAGAAACTTAGCTCCCACTGTGACTGTTAAGAGGGTGGGAAATCCTATTACAGTAATTGAAAGGTGGAGCCTTGAAGAGGTGATTGGATTGTAGGACCATGTAGTAGCGAATGGATTAAAAATGGTGGTCAGAGGCATGGTTCTAAGGGCTTTAAAAGAAGAGGAGAGTCTGTCTTTTGTTTACAGTAATTGAAAGGTGGAGCCTTGAAGAGGTGATTGGATTGTAGGACCATGTAGTAGCAAATGGATTAAAAATGGTGGTCAGAGGCATGGTTCTAAGGGCTTTAAAAGAAGAGGAGAGTCTGTCTTTTGTTCTCTCTGCTCTCTCTGCTTCCACCATCTTGCAATGTGAGACCCCTGGGTCACTGTCACCACCACCAGATGGACTTTGGACTTCCCAGCCTCAGAAACTGTAAGCAATAAATTTCATTTTCTTCATAAATTACCCAGTTCCATGTATTTTGTTATAAACAACAAAAACCAAATAATACAACTGTGGTCTGTCTCCCTCTCCTTCGCACAATCTCTCATTGTTCTTTACACAACTATTTTCAAACTGATGTTGCCCACAGGGAACTTAAACCAAGGAAAACAAAATATTGGATAAGAGGGGACTACTGTATTTCAGATCTAAATATAAACAGGAGGGACTTCTGATTAAACACGGTGAATTGCATGCATCTCTATTCCTCAGTAAAACCTCATGAAGACAAAAGTAAAGGGAAACAAATGGATAAATACCCAAGGCAAAAGAAAGAAAATAGGAAAAAGAACAGACAAAAAAGCAACAAAAATTTAGAAGCTGGAAAGCAGATAGCCTTAGCCAACTTAGCAGAGAACAAACTCAGTCCTATAGTGGACTATGGTCCTATGCCCATAGTGGAGATACCAACTGCCATGAGCTAAATGTTTGTCCTCTCCAAAGCTCATTGGAACTTAATCCCCAATATGTTATTTGAAAGGTGGGGCCTTTAAAAGGTGATTGGATCATGAGGACTATGCCCTCGTGAATGGATTTTAACCTATTCATGGGTTAATGGGTTAATGGGTTATCAGGGAGTTGACTGGTGGCCTTATAAGGAGAGCAAGTGAGCAAGTAAAAATGCTCTTGCCATTCTCGCCATGTGATAACCTGCATTGCCTAGGGACTCTGCAAAGAGTTCCCACCAAGACAAAGGCCCTCACCATATATGTGTGCACTGGACCTTGGACATCCTAACCTCCAAAGGTGTAAAATAAATGTTGTTTTCTTATAAATTACCCAATTTCAGATATCCTGTTATAAGCAACAGAAAACAGACTAACACACAATGAAATACAAGATGAGTTTAAAAAATAAATAAATAAAGGAAACCTGAAAAGATTCAGGAACTGGAGCTCCCATAAAACAAAAGTGCAAACACAGAGTATGGTGGAGGGAGGACAGGGAGATAATACAAGAATTGGTTTAAAGTCTGTATAATAAGCAGTAAAACTTCTAGGTTCCTTCCCTCTCCTGCCCAATAGCCAAGCAATTATCCCTTTCCCACCCTAATGAGAATACAAGTCTATTAGGAAGAAAATGGACTTAATAGGTTCCAGACTCTCATACCAGTGCAGGGAGGAACAAGGAGAGCCCCATACCAAGACAGGGAGGTTAAGGGAAAGTCTATATAATATTCACAGCCACGGCCACTTACTATTGCCAAGCAATAACTAAGTTGCACTAGAAAATATATGTAATCAGAGCATACTATTTGGCTCAGAAATAAACATTTATATATAGCCATGATAATATAAACAATGAATACTGATTTAACCACAAATGTGACATAACTATATTGGGCATATGGAAGAATATGGTCCATCTTCATAGTCCATCATAAAAGGAAGCATGAGTGTGTGTGTATGTGGGGGGGGGGGGGGTTAAAAAAAA
>NW_007732790.1:14520-21916 GCF_000696425.1 Galeopterus variegatus
GAGGTGTAAGCATCTTATTTAGTAATATGGGAGTTCTCCAGGAAGCAGAGTGCAGGGCTGATCCAGAGGATAAATTTGGTTTGGGGTTTTTCTGTTTGTTTGTCTGTTTTTTGTTTTTGCTGGCCAATACAAGATCAAACCCTGGACCTTGGTGTTATCAGCACCACACTCTGACCAGCTGAGCTAACCAGCCAACTGGGGACAGAGTTGTTTTAAATTATGGATCCTATAGTACTGTTTAACTTTTAAAGCTATATATATGTACTACCTTGGTAAAATAAAAATAATTTTTAAAAGGAAAAAGCCTAGGAAACTTAGGAAAGAGGATTGGGGGGTAGAGACGAATGACTAATTAAGATATAAAAGAATTGTGACAGAAAAAAAAATTACAAGAGTTACTGTCAGGGATTGTATGTTAAATCTCCATTAATGTTTGTCAAAAGGTAAAACGTTTAATATTAGAGTTTATTTTTAATTAAAAAACTAATGCATGACAGGAAGAGTGAAGTCAATAATCACATTTTTCTTTTAAGATACTTAGCTATTAAATGAAGGACAGAGGAGGAGATGAACACATAACTAGGTTAGGAAGATGATTTTATGTTTTAGGATAAGAAGTTACAGTGTATTTACATGCTAAGAAGAAAAACCCATTAGGGAAGAAGGGAGAGTCAGAGTGCAAAAACTAGCTAATGATGGTGACCAGAGGACAGGTGAAAAAGGAATTAGCTTTCTGCAGGACACCTCTTCCACTGATGACAAAGAAGGTGTAGTAATAGACCATATGGTTCAGGCTGAATAGGAAAAGATGAGAAGCCAGAGGATAAATAGACTGAGGCAAATATAAATATACCAAGGAACTAAGTATTTTCAAAAGGGTGAAGAATTAATACAAGGAAAATTTTAAAAAGCAAAGGCTAGAAAGGTAAGAAAATATACTTGACAAAATTAATTGCTATCATGAAAAATTGACCTACCCCTGTAAGCTAGACACATTATTTGCCTTAAGATAATTTCTGCAAGGTAAAATTTCTGTACACATGACAGAACACAAAACCATATTAAAATTCCCCATGTAATAAGATCCTCACATATTTGTTAATAATCTCAGTGCCTCCACAGAAAAATATTCAATTATGATAAATATTTAGGTCTTTTCCACCTATTATTTTTATTTACTGTTTTCTTTACCTTGATCAACTACTTTTTGTTTTGTTTCTTCTATTCTTTTTAGTTCCTGTTGTTTTGCTTCCATGAGTTGTTTTTCTTCTTTTAAAGGATCATATTTTATTCCTACAGGGAGCATAAAAAGGAAGAATCTAACATTACCCTAAATTTAAATACACTCATTCCAAAAAATATCCTTGAAAACAATCACTAATTCAAAGTCTGCAAAAACAAAGTAAAAACCAATTTAATTTGAATAAATTTAACAAATTACAATACCAAATTTAAATATTAAAAAATCTCAAAAAATTTCCCAAAGGTATTTTTAACGAATAAATCAAATATAAATATTTTTCCACCCATAAAAAATAACTTTTTTTTTTTTCCCAAAAGATGACCGGTAAGGGGATCTTAACCCTTAGCTTGGTGCTGTTAGCACCACGCTCACCCAGTGAGCTAACCGGCCATCCCTATATAGGATCCGAACCCGTGGCCTTGGTGTTATCAGCACCACACTCTCCCGAGTGAGCCACGGGCCGGCCCAAAAAAGAATAACTTTAACTATAATTTTGAAAATTCGACTTACTAGAAGAAGGCACTATGAGTAAATAAACATCTTCCAATACAGCTTCAACTGGTAGAGTATAAAGGTTTTTCCATGGAATTATAAGTTTAAGATTACCTACATTATTTAAAAAAAAAAAAAAGGATAAAAACTATTATTCATTCAACATACATTTACTGTCATTCTTTCAGGCATTAGAAGAGATAACAAAGTGGCTTTTATCCTTAAAAGCTCAGTCACTTTATAGAGAGCTGTTTTACAACCAAAAACAACAAGCCTTTGTTGTTATCATTTGAAATTATTTATATCAATACCTTTAGAAAATATAGGAAATTATATTCTAAATATCTATAAGTTTCTATTCATGGTGATTTATGGTACAATAAACACACCAATATTATTCTGCCTTTAATCAACAATTCTTGATATCATAACTTTAAATTTCCCCAATTCTTACTCTAAACCTCTAGAAGTATTTTTCTTATATTTCAAAAGGTAGATCATATACTTTATGTAAATGTATATACATATATTTCATATATATGTGTGTGTAATATCATACAGGAATATATTATTATATATAGTCTGTATAAAAAATTACACAAAGGGTCTTCAAAGAGTTCATGGAAAGATTCATATCATCTTTTTTTTTTTTTTTTAAATGATCGGTAAGGGGATCCCAACCCTTGACTTGGTGCCGTCAGCACCACACTCTCTGAAGTGAGCCAACCGGCCATCCCTATATAGGGATCCAAACCCGCGGCCTTGGTGTTACCAGCACCACACTCTCCCAAGTGAGTCATGGGCCAGCCCCATAACATCTTTTAATTCTAGTTTTCCATGAACTTTCTGAAGTACCCTTGTACATACACACGTGTAATGATAATAAAGGATCACTGGCAATATTAAAAAATTGCTCAAACTAATGAACACAATTTATGACAATCCAACAGCAAAGTATTTTTAAAAACATTAGGGTTCTTGAACTAAAAAACAGTATGTGTGAAGTTTATTATGCTGACTCTGGTTTTGTATATTTAGAAGATTTCTATAAAAAAAGACTTTCAAAATATATTTAAATTTTCAAAAAGTATATGGTTTTAGATATAGAAGCAGTTGCCATAATTGGGGAATGGAAAGATTATTAAATATATTATGTTGCACTAATAAGTTAGTAATTTGGGAAGGGGAAAAAAAATCTACTACTTAGAGCCATCTCATTACATAACCCCAAAACTCCAAGTTTAGAAAATCCAAACTGAGAAAAAGATATCATCATACAAAACTAAATTATCTGATTTCTAAAACAGAAATAACTTTCTAAGTTTCAAATCAAAGAAGATAATGATTATTTCACATTTCTGTACAGACCAAAAATATAACCAAAATGAAATAAGCAGATTGGAAAAAAACTGTGACAAATATGACAAAGTTTATAAATGTACCAAATAAACTGCTTAAAACACACACATTAGTACTCAAAAAAAAAAAAGCAAATGAACAACAGGACAAAGAACAGTAACATAATAGCACAGTGTAAGTAATCGAAGAAACACACTCATATCAAATTAGTAATGTACCATTTTCACCACTAAATCTTTTTTTAAAAAACCAAACTATTTTTTCCTCTCACTATAAAATGTAGACTACATGTTAAAAACTTGGCACATTCAGAAAAATATAAACAGAAGTAATTCCAAAATCCTTACACACAAAGACAACCCCTTCTAAAATATGCACCTATGTACTTAACACTTGACATGTAATTCTGCATTCTAAATGAGGAAAACTGAAAGATCAGTAAAACTAACAATACCTAATAATAGAAAGGGGTCAATACATTCTTATAAAATTGATTGTACTATGGTACCAATCATTTGGAAATGTGTAGTACTTCTTTCATTGAACAAACTGTGCCCCTACTATATAGCAGGTAATGTGCTAAGTGGCGAGGATACAATAAAAATTAAACCCACTTCTCAAGAAACTTAGTGACTAGTCGAAAAAATAAATGATAATGATATTAAAGAAAGACAGAAAGAGATTTATGATAGAGATCCACAAACACCTTAGATGATTCTCAAAATTATCTTGTGTTTAGTGTCCACTGTACTTTCCACTATGTTACTTTATTGTCACTTTTAAATAAGATGAGGCAAGAAAAAAGAGGGAAGACAGGAAGACATGCTCTAAAGGAAATAGGTCTATCAACCAATATATTTTTGACTTTTCTAATTTGAGATTAAATTAACATACACTGAAATATAACAATTATCACTGCAAATTCAATGACTTTTGGCAAACTTTATAAGCTACATAAAAGATACTATAATACTTTTGGACCAATGGAAAAATGAGATTTTCCTACAATATACAAACATGAATTCATTGGATTATTATGGTACCATAAGAAATAAATGTCAAATCAATTTGGATGATGAAAAATCCTTGTTACATCTTAACCAAAAAACCTGTAAAATGATAAATATAGCATCATTACAAGCATGTACACATGTAAACAATCAGAAATATGCAAAAATAAAGATGTTAGGTAGAAAAAAAATGAATGACATCTCTCCCCTCTTACTAATGCTAAATTGTCTTTAAATTGGGAAGGGGGTGTCGGGTCCACCACCGGCTGACCCGAACAGCCCTTGCCTTGCTATCAGTCCTTCCCTTGGTGTCCCTTCTGGTGGGCGGGCTTATTGCCCAGATTCTTCTTTCCCTAGTCCTGTTGGGAGGAGACGGAGGAAGAGAGCCGTGAAGAGAGGTGAGCACAGCCACCGGCCCCAACCAGCCCGTTAAAGAACACTCAGACATGGCGGGGGTTCTGTCAAGCAGTTCCTTTTATTATCACACAAGCACTTGCTTTTAAAGGCAAATGGGGAAGGGAGGTTTTTACATCCTCCAATCAGCTTAAAGGTTACGAGAACATGCATCCTGTCTCAATGCCTAGCTATTGCAATCATGCAGTGTTCACGAGCGCAGAAGCTCGTATTTGGCCAATAAGGGCTAAGGCAAGGTTCCCCGCAGACACTCCCACCCTACTTCCTCCCTGCGCCATCTTAGGCTACCACGTTAATATGCCCTTTTGGGCCCATAATGGCACCGCTTGTAATGTCACTTAAGGTGGCGTTAGTTTTTAAGGCCCAACAAGGGGGAAATAGAATTTCAGTATTAGCAACATAAGATGATGAAAACTTGCTGTGCTATGTGGTCTAATCCCAAACATAGAACACAAAATTGTGAAGACTGTCACCATGTAATTTATATAAGCTTTCAGAATACCTTGTTCCCCAAGGGACACGAATATAACTTCAATAACATTATACAAGTCCTACTACAAAAACTATCTATATAAAAAAAAAAAATTTCAAAGTCCCAACTAAAGATGCTATTACCTTGTATAATATTTAAACCAATAAAAGTACAGCATAAAATAATTATGACAGACGAGTTTTTATTAAACATGTTAAAACCTTACATTTCAGTCAGTTTCAGCTCAACCAACAGACTTAAAATACAAACTATAAACACTAATAAAATAATACAGAATAGTAAATAATGTAATATTTTCTAAAAACCTAGAAAAACTTCCAGAACAGTAATTAGTTTTCTGACTGGCCCCTAGTCACAGTGCCTGGATGATCCACACCTTACTCTTTACACCATCTATCCAATACCAATCAGAATATACCAATGGTAACAAGTCAGAAACCTAGAAAACTGAGAAAGTTGAAGTCTCTGTTAGATGTAATGTTTTGGCTCTCAATTCAATGTTAACACTTAGTAAGATATGTAATTTTTCAGGTATCAAGTACTTGGCAAGGGATATATTGACCCCACAATATTTTTAAGTTACACAACTAAGCTCCACCTAGACAAAAACGCATGATTATTTTAAATTAAAGCTCAGAAACATTAAAGAGATCACATTACAGGGATACAAGGCATATCATTCTGGTTGCATGTCCAGCAAGGAGGACATTCCAATAAGAAGTATGGCTTACCTATATGACCAACTTTAACTTTAAATGGCACATCCAGTTGACTCTACAAAGACAAAAAAAAAGTATATATATGCAAAACATTAGAACTTATACAGTTCAACAACACAGTTTTTTCCTTTCCAAAATTTGAAGTGTTTTTTAATTAACTTATACGTTTTCTTTACTGTCAATACTTAATTTATAAATGTATTGTAATATTATTCTCATCTCAAATCCATAAAATTCAGGGAGGCTGCTCTTTTCATAAGTGTGGGAAAGAGTCTACAGTAATACTAACCACAAAAGCTACCCATACCAGAATCATTACTTTTGTATTATTTGGGGGGGGGGGGCAAGAGGGGGGAAATTCCACCATCAATCTGTGCTTTCAGGGAGATTAAAATTCCATTTTGCAAAATTCACATTTTGCAAAAATATTTTCAAAAAATTTTCTCCCTGTTTCAATGAAGGAAAGGACACCCTTTTCAATAAATGGTGCTAGGAAAACTGGGCATTCCCTTACAAAA
Source organism: Galeopterus variegatus (assembly GCF_000696425.1). Classification (NCBI taxonomy): domain Eukaryota; kingdom Metazoa; phylum Chordata; class Mammalia; order Dermoptera; family Cynocephalidae; genus Galeopterus; species Galeopterus variegatus. The sequence continues at coordinate 20,769 of NW_007732790.1, forward strand.
ATGTAAAGTTAGACCCATATCTTATACCATATACAAAACTTAACAATTTTGGGATCAAAGACCTAAACATAAGAGTTAAAAGTATAAAACCCTTAGAGAAAAACATAAGCAAAAACCTCCATGATGTTAGATTTGGTAATGATTGCTTGGATGTGACACAAAAGCATGGGCAATTAAAAAAATAGAAGAATTGGCTTTTATCAAATTTAAAACTTTTGCTTCAAAGAATACCATCAACAGAGTGGTAAGGCAACCCATGGAGTGGGGGGGGAAATATTTACAAATTATCCAATAAGGGGTCAATATGCAGAATATATAAAGAACTCCTACAACACAACAACAAAATCCTGAATAAAAAATAACAGAAGACATAAATTTCTCCAAAGAATATATACAAATGGAAATAAGCACATGAAAAGATGGTCAACATCACTAGTCATTAGGGAAATGCTAATCAAAACAATGACATACCACTTCACATCCATTAGGATGCCTATTACATATACAAAAATAAAAAAACAGAAAATAAAAATCTTGGAGGATTTGGAGGATGTGGAGAATTGGAACCCTCATACACTGTTAGAGGGAATGTAAAATGGTGCAATGACTACTGAAATAGCTTTGGCAGTTCCTCAAAAAGCTAAATATAGAATTGCCATATGATCCTGCAATTCTACTCCTAAGTATACACCCAAAGAAACTGAGAGCAGAGACTGAAGCAGTCACATGTACACCACTGTTCACTGCAGCATTACTCACAAGAGCTCAATGGCAGAAAAACCCAAGCATTCATCAACAGATGAATGGATAAACAAAGTGTGTTATATTATGTGTGTGGAATATTATTCAGCCTGAAAAAGGACATTCTCATACCTGCTACAACTTAGATGAAACTTGAAGAAATTATGTTAAGTGAAATAAGCCAGACACAAAAGGACAAACATGGCATGATTCCACTTATATGAGGTGCCTAGAATAAGCAAATTCATACAGGCAGAAAGTAGATTAGAGGTTACCAGGGTCTATGGGGACAGAGAATAGTTACAGCTTAGTGGCTACAGAGTTTCTCTTTAGAGATGCAAGAAAGTTTTGGAAATATATACTGGTAAGGGTTACACAACATTGTGAATGTAATTAATACCACAGAA
>NW_007732790.1:22617-23840 GCF_000696425.1 Galeopterus variegatus
TTTTGGAAATATATACTGGTAAGGGTTACACAACATTGTGAATGTAATTAATACCACAGAATTGTACAATAGAAAAAATGGTTAAAATGGTACTTAAAAAAACAAAACCAATGGAAAAATACTCAAAATATAACCATATTAAGATAAATATAGAAATATTCTTAAATGGAAAAAATTAATTATTTTGTGCTTTTAGGGAGATTAAAACTCCAATTTGCAAAATTCATTATATAAAAACAATTTCCAAAAAATGTTCTCAAACAAATAATTTAAGGTAGCAAGGATCAAGAAAATGTATACATAATTTAGTTAAGCACGGTAACATCATAAATTTTTTATAATCAAAACCTACCAGGGCATTTTCTTTAATTTCAAGATTCTTGAGGGCCACAGCACCTAAAAGAGATTATTACAATAAATTTTAAATATTCAAATAGGTTTTATTTCAAAAAGTTAAGTATGCTTCATTTCTAAATGTCATTTTAAGGAAAAGTAATCATAAATAATGTACATGACAGAAAATAGAGTCTACCTATGATCTTACTTTTGTTCTTCCACATAATCTAAGATAATACATTTGACCAAAACTTCCCTTATTGCAAAGTTTTGACCTCTACAGCTCAATATTAATATATGCAAACATTTTAATCAGAATTATCAAATTTAATCATTTAATCATTCCAATGAACAGTTGGGAAAGAAATATTAAAAATCAAAATAAGTTCACCCTAAGATATGTAAATATAAACTTCCCAAATTCAAATGCAAAAAGAAAAAAAATGAAAACAATAACAATAGAATGTCCAAGAACTGTAGGACAATTATAAAAGTTGTCACATATGCATAATGGCAATACCAGAAGGGGAAAAAAAATGAAGTAATAATAGCTGAGAAATTTCCAAAATTAATGATAAAGACCCCACAGATCCAGGAAGCCCACAGAATATCAAGCAGGATAAATACCAAAAAATCTACATCTATGCATATCGAAATCAAACTAGAGAAAATAAAAGACAATCTTGAAAAAGGAGAAAGAGAAAAAGAACACACCTAAAAAGGTACAAGTATGAGTATGAGAATTACATCATATTCTCTTTAGAAACCATGAAAGTAAAAAAAGAAACAACTAACTTAGAATTCTGTATCCACTAAAATTATTCTTCAAGGGCTGGCCCGGTGGCGCACTGGATAGTGTGCCGCTTGGGAAGCGCGGCGGCGCTCCC
>NW_007732790.1:24212-25503 GCF_000696425.1 Galeopterus variegatus
ATATCAGGCTAAAGGCCAATAAAAGCAGTGTCAGACTACACAGCACGTAACAACTGCAGGTACATGGGACAAGAAATTAAAGGTAAAGTAATACAACAGAATATCTAAGGCTCCGAGAAGATGGAGAGGTGAAATCTAAGGGAAATTAAGCCACTTTAAAAGCAGTTGTATATACAGGAGAATTGAGAAAAGAAGCAAACACACAGGCTGAGGGATGATACACGCCCAGAAAAGACCTGGGAAGACCTTAAGCCTTTGCTCAGGGCTAACTGGTGAAGGCCTTCTCTAGTAAACAGCAGTCTGCAAAGTCTGAAAGAAGTGGCTTTTTCAAATGCCCAATTTTCAATAAAAGATCACAAAAGCATACAACAAAAAAGGAAAACATGATCCATTCAAAGAAACAAAATAAATCTCAAGAAACCAACCTAACAATACACAGGCTTGGGATTTACTAGAAAAAGACTTTTAAACAACTGTTTTAAATATGCTCAAAGAATTAAAGGAAAACAAGGACAGAGAACAAAAGGAAATCAGTAAAACTAGATAATAGCAAAAACAAGAATACCTACAAAGAGACAGAAATCACACACAAAAAAAAACCCCCCACAAAAACCCTAGTAATTCTAGATCTGAAAAATAAAATAATTGAATTAAAAATTCACTACAGAAAATCAACAGCAGACACAAGAAAAGGCACAAGAAAGAACCAGAAAACTTGAAGACATCTGAAATTACAGAAAGAGGAGCAAAAAGACAAAAAAATGAAGAAAAGTGAAAAGAGCCTAAAGGACTATGGGACACCATTAAGTGAATCATTACATGTATCATAAAAATCTCAGAAAGGAGAGAGAAAGGTCAGAGAGCTTATTTGAAGAAATAATGGATGAAAACTTCCCAATTTAAGGAAAGACAAATATACAAATCCAAGAGTCTCAACAAAATACAAGTATGATGAACCAATAGAGACATACGATAAAGTGTCAAAAACCAAAGACAAAGAGACAATCTTGAAAGCAGCAAGAAAAAAGCAACTTGTCATGTATATGGGATCATCAATAAGATTATCAGTTGATTTCTCAGCAGAAATCTTGCAATCCAGAGGTGGTGAGATGATATATTTAAAATGCTAAAAGAAAAAAAAAAAAAACACAGAGAATGTTATATCCACTTAAACTCTTCTTCAAAAATGAGGGAGAAATTAAGACATTACCAGATAAATAAAAGAAGGAGTTCATTTCCATTAGAGCTACCCTACAAGATATTCTAAAAGTAGTCATTCAAGTTGAAAAGA
>NW_007732790.1:26542-47543 GCF_000696425.1 Galeopterus variegatus
GAAAAGACATTAGAAAATAACTCAAAGCCATATGAAAATATAAAGCTCTACAGTAAAGGTAAATAAATGGGCAAGTATAAAAGCCAATATAATTGTACCTTCTGTTTGCATCTCAACTTTTTATTCTTTTGCAGGGGGTATAAAATAATTATAAGCCTGTTTTAATGATACACAATATATAAAGATGAATTTGTTACATCAATACCAAAATTAGGAAGGGAGGAGCACAGCTACAAAGAAGTTAAGTTTTTGTATGCAACTGAAGTTAGCTTAGTATCAGTTTAAAATACATTGTTATAACATTAAAATGTTGTATGTAATCTCTCAGTACACACAAAGATTATAGAATATACATACACAAAGGAAATAAAGGAATCAAAACATGTCACAACAAAATAACACAAAGGAAGGCAGTCAGGTGGAGATGAGAGACAAAAAAGGTGTAAGACGTATAGAAAGTAATTAGTAAAATGGCAATACTAAGTCCTTCCCTATCCATACTACTTTAAATATAAATGGCTTAACTCCCCAACCAAAAGATACAGATTGGCAGAATGGATTAAAATAAACAGAGTCCAACTATATGCTGTCTACAAGATACTCACTTTGGCCCTAAGGACTCACATATGTTAAAAGCAGAAGGATCAGGGGAAAAAAATCCCATGCAAAAATAACCAAAATAGAGCAAAGATAGCTACACTAATATCAGACTACAGACTTTAACTCAAACCCTGCTACAAAAAAACAATGAAGGACAGTATATACAGAACAACTCAGGGGTTAGGGCACTGACTCCCCATGCAGTCAAAAATCTATATAACTTTGGATTCCCCCAAAACTTAACATACCTAACTACTGCTTAAGTATGCTGCACACTTTCCCCTGGATCATGGCCACACCACACTGTGCACCCCAAGCCTCACAGGCTGATACCACATCATTACTTAAATAGTAGTTAAATATTTAACTACTTAATACTGTTAAGTAGGCTTCTTAACTGGTTAGGTATGTCATGCATTGATAGCATATCTAACCCCAAATTTTCCAATATATTTATTGAAAAAAATCCACATAAGTGGACCTGCACAGTTCAAATCCGTGTTTTTCAAGGCTAAACTGTAATGACAAAAGAGGCACTTTGTTAAGAAGATGTAACAACTATAAACATACAGTAGTCCCCCTTTAACTGTAGCTTCACTTTCAGTTTCTGTTATTCACAGTCAACTGTGGTCCAAAAATATTAAATGGAAAATTCCAGAAATAACCCGTGTTTTTCAAGGCTAAACTGTAATGACAAAAGAGGCACTTTGTTAAGAAGATGTAACAACTATAAACATACAGTAGTCCCCCCTTAACTGTAGCTTCACTTTGAGTTTCTGTTATTCACAGTCAACTGTGGTCCAAAAATATTAAATGGAAAATTCCAGAAATAAACACTTCTGAAGTTTTAAATGGCATGCACTCTGAGTAGTGTGATGAAATCTTGCACCATTCTGCTCCTTCCCACCCTGGACATAAATCATCCATTTGTCCAGCATATCCACACAATATACACTACCCATCCCTTAGTCACTTAGTAGCTATTTCGGTTATCAGATCACTGTCTCCATAACATGGTGTCCGTGTCCAAGAAACCTTTATTTTACTTAATAATGGCCCCAAAGCACAAGAGTAGTGATGCTGGCAATCTGGACATGCCAAAGAAGAGCTGTAAAGTACTTCCTTTAAGTGAAAAGGTGAAAGTTCTTGACTTTAGGAAAGAACAAAAAAATCATATGCTTATGTTGCTAGGATCTATGTAATAACAAATCTTTTATCCATGAAACTGTAAAGATGGAAAAAGAAATTCATGGATAGTATATACTGTATAAGGTTCAGTACTATCCACGGTTTCAGGCATCCACTGGGGGTCTCAGAACAAACTCCTTCCAGATAAGGGGTACTACTGTCTGTCTATGCACCAAACATCAGACCACCAAAACATACAAAGCAAACATCAACAGAATTGAGAAGAGAAATAGATAGCACTACAATAATAGTAACAGACTTTAAAATTCTACTTTAGTAATGGATGGACCAACCAGACAGAAGACCAATACAGAAATAGAGAACTTGAACAATGCTATTGACCAAATGGACCAAACAGACTTCACCCAACAAGAGCAGAATACACATTTCTCTCAAGGGCACATGAAACATTCTACAGGATAAACTATGTTAGATCACAAAACAAGTTAAAAATTTTTAAAAGATTGAAATCATACAAGGTATCTTTTCTGATAACAATGCAATGAATCTAGAAATAGAAAGCAAGGAAAATGGAGCAATTCTCAAATGTGTGAAAATTAAACACTATTAAACAAGCAATGGGTCAAAGAAGAAATCACAAGAGAAATGAGAAAAAACCATGGGACAAATGAAAATGAAAACACAACACACCATAATTAATGGGACACAACAAAAATAGGGCTGGGAGGCAAATTTACAATTGTAAATGTTTATATTAAAAAAGAAGAAATATGCCAAATAAACAACTTCAATTAACATCTTAAGGAAAGAGAAAAAAACTAAACTCCAACCTAGCAGAAGGAAGGCAATAAAAAAGATTAGAGCAGAGATAAATAAAACAGAGGACAGAATAACAACTGAGAAAATCAACAAAACCAAGAGTTAGCTCTTCAAAAAGATCCACAAAATTGACAAGCCTTTAACTAGAATGACTGAAGAGAGGAGTCAAAACTAGAATCAGAAATGAAGGAGGAGACACTAATTTCACAGAAATAAAAACGATTATGAGAGTACTATGAACAACTGTACAACAAATTAATTGGATTACGTGCATGAAATAGATAAATTCCTAGAAATACACAGCATACCAAGACTGAATCATGACAAAATAGATCATCCGAACAGATCTATAAGTATTACGGAGACTTAATCAGTAATCAGAAACTTCCAAACCAAAAAAAAAAAAAATGGCCAAGGCTCAGATGGTTCACTGATGAATTCTACCAAACACTTAAAACAAAATTTTAAGAAACTGAAGATAAGGGAACACTTCTAAAATCATCCTATAAAGCCTGCATTACTCCGACACCAAATCCAATAGACACTACAAGAAAATAGAACTACAGCTAACATCCCTGATGAATACTGACGCAAAAATCCTCAACAAAATACTAGCAAACAAAATTCAATACCATGTTAAAAGGACATACAATATGATCCAGTAGAATTTATTCCCAGAAAGCAAGAATGATTCGAAGTCCAAAAAAAAAAAAAAAGGATATAAATAAATGTAACAAAATGAAGGGGAAAAAAAAGTCATTTCAAATGATACAGAGGATTTGAAAAGATTCAGCACACTTTCATGATTAAAAAAAAAATCCAAAAACTAGGAATAAAAGGAAACCATCCCAACATAATAAAGGCCATGTATGAAAAGCCCACAGCTAACATCATCCTCAATAGTGAAAGACTGAAATCTGTTCCTCTAAAAACAAAAACAAGATAAGGATGCCCACTTCTGCCACTTCTATTCAGCACAGAACTGAAAGACCTAAGCCAGAGCAATTTGGCAAGGAAAAGAAATGTAAAAGGCATCCAAACTGGAAAGGAAGAAGTAAAGCTATGTGAGTTCACAGACAGGATGATCTTATGTGAAGAAAACCCTAAATATTCCACACAAAAAAAACTCTGAGAAAAAACATATTCAGCAATGTTGCTGAATACAAAATCAACACATAAAAATCAACTGTGTTTCTATATACTAACAATGAACAACACAAAAAGGAAATAAAAAAAAAAATTCTATTTATGATAGCATCAAAAGTAACAAAAAAAATTTAGGAGTAAAATTAACTGAGGATAAAATCAACACATAAAAATCAACTGTGTTTCTATATACTAACAATGAACAACACAAAAAGGAAATAAAAAAAAAACAATTCTATTTATGATAGCATCAAAAGTAACAAAAAAAATTTAGGAGTAAAATTAACTGAGGAGGCTGATGACGTGTACACTGAAAACTATAAAATGTTGCTGAAAGAAATTAAAGACAACACATATAAATGGAAAGACATCCCATTCCCATGTTCATGAATTGGAAGACTTAATATTATTAAAATGTCAATACTACCAAAAGCAATCTACAGATTCGATGTGCTCTATATTAAAATACCAAGACTTTTTCGAGAAATAGAAATATCCTTAACCTGAAGAGCCAAAACAATCTTGAGAAAAAGAAAGTTAGAAGTCTCATATTTCCTGGGCCGGCCCGGTGGCGCACTGGATAGTGCTCCGCTTGGGAGCGCAGCGGCACTCCCGCCGAGGGTTCGGATCCCATGTGGAGACCGGTTCCCGCTCACTGGCTGAGCGTGGTGCGGGCGCAACACCGAGGGTTGCGATCCCGTTGCTGGTCCCCGGTACGGGCGCGACACCGAGGGTTGCGATCCCGTTACCGGTCAGTAAAAAAGACGGAAAAAAAAAAAAAAGAAGTCTCATATTTCCTGATTTCAAAACTTACTAAAAGTCACAATAATCAAAAGAGCATGGTACTGGCATACAGACATATAGACCACTGGAATAGAATACTAAGTCCAGAAATAAACCCTCACATGTATAGTCAAATTATCTGACAAGAATGCCAAGACCATTCAATTTGAAAAGACAGTCTTTTCAACAAAAGTTGTTAGGTAAACTGGATATCCACAAGCAAAAGAATGAAGTTGGGCCCTTATATTATACCATATACAAAAATTAACTCAAAATGGATCTAAGAGCTAAACGTAAGACCTAAAACTATAAAACTTAGAATAAAGCATATGTGAAAAGTTAAGGACTCAGTCTCGCAAGACTACCCCTCACATCAGACGCCAATCACAGATCTCAAGTTGTGACCTATGCTTCTAACCAGCTATAAGTCAGGGTATACAGAGAAATTTATAGCACTGACTGTATATATTAGAAAGGAAGAAAGATCTAAAATCATAAACATAAGCTTCCACCTTAAAAAACTAGAAAAAGTATAAATTAAACCCAAAGTAAGCAGAAGAAATAATAATTATAGAGCAGAAATCAGTGAAAGAAAATACAGAAAATTAATAGAGCAATACCAGTGAAATCAAAGATTGGTTCTTTGAAAAGATCAAGTGTATCCCACAAATTCTGATAAGCTGTATTTTCATTTCATTCAAAATATTTTAAAATTTCCTTTAAGATTTGACTCATGTGTTATTTGGAACTGAGGTGTGGTTTAATCTCCAAATATTTGGGGATTTTCCAGCTTTCTTTCCATTATAATAATTTCTAGTTGAATTCCATTGTGGCCTACCTAAGCGAACTTTGTATGACTTCTAGTCTTTTAAATTTATTAAGGTATGCTTTATGGCCCTAAGTGTGGTCTATCTTGGTGAATGTTCCATGTGAGCTTGAGAAGAACATGTATTCTGCTGTTGTTGGATGAAATGTTCTACAATGTCAGATACAGTTGACTGATGGTGCTATTCAGTTCAACTGCATCCTTACTGATTTTCTGCCTGTTAAATCCATCCATTACCAATATATGGGTATTGAAGTCTCTTACTATACTACCGGATTTGTCTATCAATGCTTGCCATTCTATCAGCTTCTGTCCCACATATTTTGAGTCCCTAGTTAGGCACATACACATTAAGGATTGTTATGTCTTCTTGGAGAATTGACCCCTTTGCCATTATGTAATATCTCTGAAATTAATATAGCTACTCCAGTTTGTTGTTGTTTGTTTGTTTTATTTTTGTTAGCATGGTATATCTTCCTCTATCCCTTTATTTTCAATCTGTCTGTCTTTATACTTAAAGTGGGTTTCTTGTACCCAACTTATATTTGGGCTTTCTTTAATTCACTCTGTCAGTCTCTGTCTTTTACAACTCATATATTTTTAGATCATTCACATTTAAAGTGATTACTGGTATAGTTGGACTAATGCATTTATATCTGTGGTATAATATGAAATATAGTTTGGTCTTTGTCCTTGGTTTCTGTCACAGAGCTCCTAAAATCCTTGGAATTTCCTGAGTGATAGGAGTGTCTTTTCTTATTCGTAATGAGCCTCCTTGATAACAACTGAATTTATGCTAATAAAGTGACTCAGAATTTATGCTAATAAAGTGACTTACAGCCCTAGATAGGCTCAAGATGGGCCAGTAACAGAAAGACCAAGTGACTAGAGGATGAGAGGATCAGAACTTTCAGCCTCATCCGTCTACCTCCAGGAAAGGGGGAGGGGAGGATGAAGATCAATTTCTATAAAAACTCTTAGACAACAAGCTTTGATGGGCTCTGAGTTGCTGAACCTGTGGAGGGTAACAGGCCCAGAGAGGGCGTGGAAGCTCCGTGTATCCACCCCACCATACTTTGCCTACTCATCTCTTCCTCTGCATCCTTTGTGTTATCTTTTATGATAAACTGGTAAACATAAGTAAGTGTTTCCCTGAGTTTTGTGATCCATCCCAGCAAATTACTGAACCAAAGGAGAGCAGGTTGACTGAGTCCACAGATGAGCAATCTGTGAACAGGGAGGGCCAACTGTATTGGCAAACTGAATTCAACAACGTTTAAAAAAGCATTACACACCATGATCAAATAGGATTTATTCCATATGCAAGACTAGTTCAACATTAAAAAATCAATTAATGTAACCTATTATACTAACAATCTAAAGAAGAAAAACCCTATGATCATATCAATAGACAAAGAAAAAGCATTTGGAAAACCCAACACACTTTCTTTGGCCAGGGAGGAGGGAACTCTCAGCAAAGCAGGAATAAAGGTATGTATGATAGGAAAAAAAAAAAAAAATCAGAATATTAGCTGCCTCTGGGGATGAGGGCAGGAATTGACTGGGAAGGGTCAGGAAGAAATTTTCTGACTCAGTCTACTAACTGGACCCAGTATGGCACCACTCTAGTGCTACATTACAATTAAACAGGGTTTTGGAAGCTCCTCATTCATACATAACAATGTTTCTAAGGGAAAGTAGATTCTGACAGCCAAAGAATCATCTCAGAAATAAATTTTCTGAGCACTACCCAAATTTTCTGAGAACCACCTGAATACTAACTGCTACTATTAACATGCTAATAGTGAAATTAGCTGGATTATTACACAGAAGCCTAGCAAAAGTACAAATTTATAACTAATAGATCCTTCTGACATTAGACCACAAAATATTAAGTCCACCATCTTAAAATTTCGCCTATGCAGTAATTAGTTTCTGTTATCAAAACGTTCAAACAATGCTTTTTAAAAATCTTCTAAGTTTATCAAAAGTTACTACTTCTGTAATTCTCAAAGGATGTTTTTTAAAAAATACTCCAGCTATAGTAGTAAGAGGCAGATTAAGTGCTTTTTTAGATTGTACAATAATCCTATCATAAAAGCTGAAACCAGTGTGTGTAAAGTACTACAGTGTCTGGCAACAGTACGAGCTCAGGGAATGTTCTTTTTTAATTTAGCAAATTTGTATTGAAGGCCTATTGTGTGCCAGGTGCTCTGTTCTAGGTGCTGAGAACACAGTAATAATAAATAATACATAATGAATAATGATAAAGAACACACACATACACAAAATATTCCAACTATTAAAGTCTCATTTATCAAAATATAATCAATTTTTTTTTTATTTTTAAAAGATGACCGGTAAGGGGATCTTAACCCTTGATTTGGTGTTGTCAGCACCACGCTCAGCCAGTGAGCGAACCGGCCATCCCTATATGGGATCCGAACCCGGGGCCTTGGTGTTATCAGCACCGCACTCTCCCGAGTGAGCCACCGGGCCGGCCCAAAATATAATCAATTTCTATACATAAAACACCAACATGTTATTTTTATTATTATTTTTTTTTTAAAAAGATGACCGGTAAGGGGATCTCAACTCTTGGCTTGGTGTTGTCAGCACCACGCTCAGCCAGTGAGCAAACCGGCCATCCCTATATAGGATCCGAACCTGCGGCCTTGGTGTTATCAGCACCGCACTCTACCGAGTGAGCCACGGGCCGGCCCTTATTTTAAAAATTATATGACAAAGACCAAAGTTGGACAGCTCACACTACATAATTACCAGACTTACTACAAAGCTATAGTTATGACAGTGTGGTATTGCTAAAAGGATGGACACACAGATAGTTGGAATATAATATAATCCAAAAATAAAGCCACATAATATAAAGTCCACTGATTTTTTTATAAAAAAGCAAAGATAATTCAATAGAGTAAGAATAGTCTTTTCAGCAAATGGTGCTGAATTAACTGGACATTTGCACCCACATGCAAACAAACATACCTCAACCTTCCCATTTCATATAAAAATGGATCAAAGACCTAAAAGAAAAACTATAAAACTTCTAGAAGAAAACAGAACATCTTTGTGACTTTGGGTTAGGGAGATTTCATAGATAAAACACCAAAAACCCTGACTCATTAAAGAAATTTTTGATAAAATGGACTCTATCAAAATTAAAAACATTTGCTCTGCAAAAGACAGACTAAGACTGGGAGAAAACATTTTCAAATTACATATCTGAAAAAGGATTTGTATCATTAATACTTAAAGAACACTCAGCAATAAGAAAACAAACACTTTTGAAAAGAGTTTGACAGTTCCTCAAAAAGTTAAACACAGAGTTTCCATAAGACCTAGCAATTCCACTGCCAGGTATATTCCGAAGAGAATTTAAAATATATATCCACACAAAACTTGTACGTGAATGTTCACAGTAGCATTATTCATAACAGCCCAAAAGTGGAAATAACCTAAATGTTCAGCAACTGATGAGTAGATAAACTAAATGTGGTATATCTGTAGAATGGAATACTATTCAACCATGAAAAGAAATGAAATACTGTTACATCCTTCAACATGGATGAACTTGACAATTTACTGTTAAGATAAAAATGCCAGAAACAAAAGGCTGCATACTGTATGATTCCCCTTAAATGAAATGTCCAGAATCAGCAAACCCCGAAACAGAAAGTAGATTAGTGGCTGGCAGAGGCTGGGTGAGGAGGAGTAGGAGGGAACAGAAAGTAACTGCTAATGGGCATGAAGTTTATTTTGGGGGGGGTGGAAACGCTCTGGAATTAGTGATGATGGCTGCATAATTGTGTGACTACACTGAAAAGCACTGAATTGTACATTTTAAAAGAGTGAATTTGATAGTACGTGAATTAAATCTCAATAAAAAAAAGAATACATGGGGCCGGCCTGTGGCTCACTCGGGAGAGGGCGGTGCTGATAACACCAAGGCCACGAGTTCGGATCCCATATAGGAATGGCCGGTTTGCTCACTGGGTGAGCGTGGTGCTGACAACACCAAGTCAAGGGTTAAGATCCCCTTACCGGTCATCTTTAAAAAAAAAAAAGAAAGAATACAAACAACTCAATTTAAAATGAGCAAAAGGTTTGGACACCTGTCTGAAATATACAAACAGCAAAGAACATGTGAAGATGCTCAACATTAATCACTAAGGAAATGCAAATTAAAGCCACAAAGCTTTACCACTACATACCTATTAGAATGGATTATTCAAAAAAAATTTTTTTTCAAGGACAATACCAAGTGTTGGTGAGGGTGCAGAGCAACTAAACCCTTATACAGTGTTGGTGGGATTGGAAAACGGTATAGCTACTTTGAAAAGCAGTTCCGTAGTTTCTCATAAAGTTAAATGCTCACCCACTACATGACCATGCAATTGCACTCTTACTTATTTACCCAAGAGAAATAGTTTTTGTTCACACAAAATCTGCACATGAATATTTATAACAGTTTTATTCCTAATCTCCAAAAACTGAAATATCCTTCAACCAGCAAACAGATAAACCATAGCACATCCACAGAATGAAAAACTGATGCATGCAAGCCATTCTGTGTAAGAAGTGAAATTAAGAAGCCAGTCCCAAAAGGTTACATACCATATAATTCCATTCATATGGCGCTCTGGAAAAGGCAAAACTATAGAGATGGAAAAAGATCAGTGCCTGCCCAGATGCGGGGTGGGGTGGAGTCAACTACAAAGGGGCAGCATAGAGAATTTGTAGTCCACTCTATCATGGTACTTACCGTAAGTTAACAAGAGGTATTTTTTTAAGCAAACTAAATTATCTGCTTACATTATTTCATAAACGAAAAGAGTAAAGATAAACAAGTATTTGAGAAGTACGTGCACATCCGAGAATAGTTACTTTAAAATATATACACATTATTCACAAAAAAAATTAACCCTAACTTGGGCCTGGGAAATTCACTTCATAAAGGAGTCCAAACCCTAATGGATGTTTAAAATAAACAAGGATGTAATACAAAAACAGACGGAAGCACTAAAAATTAGGCTCTAGGTAAGGAAGAGCACCCAAGAGCAAACGGACACAACCTCAGCTTCGGTGCTTCCCCATCTAGCAGCGTGGTGCACGTATCCCTTCCTTCTACAGCTCTGAGACGCTGCACAGCGCACCTTTCTCTTTTCTTTAAATTCAGTAATTCACTCTAACCCACCAAACCCCAAAGCCTTGCAAATGTGGCATATTCCTGGGTCAGGCTGTGAAGAGAAAACACACAAGTGACCGTCTCAGTTACTGTGCACGTGAACTTCCTTTGAGTTATCAGCCAAACCCAGGCAAGCGACCCGGAGTCCCGCTTCTGCGGCCGGAAGCGGGAGCCGAGAACGCGCCAGGGGGTTCGCAATGAACTGCGGCTGGGGAAGGAAGGAAGGGAGGAAGGGGGCGTCTTCGGTCACAGCGCCCTGCCTTCACGTGCGAGGCAGCGTGCGACACTCCGTCGGGTCTCTGGGGCCTTCGTCCTATCCCAACCGGGGAAAGGACAAGGATGAGCCCAAAGCCAGCGGCGCGTGGTTGCTGCCCCTCGGCCAGCCCAGCCGAAGCCGGACCGCGCCGGGCGGGGGGCAAGAAAGGGCGCCCCGCGGGAACCTGAGCCGTAGCCCCACGGGGCCGTCTGCGGGTCTCTTCAGCCGCTCCGCTCTGAGCAGAGGGGCCTTTTCTTCCCGCATCCAGGACCCTACTACTCCCTCTCCCCACCCCACCAAAAAAAGCAACTCGCGGGTGGACGCCCCGAAACTGCCGCCCGGCTTTACGTCACTTGACCTCGAGGCGGGAGACGGCAGGTGGCGGCACCAGGCCCCAGGAGGTCAGCGCCCGGCGCAGGCGAGACTGAGGGGCGGCGGCGGTCTCCGTACCTTTCCAGATTCCCAGAGAGAGTTGGGACGTATCCAGGTTCACCACATAGTCCCCCAAGAACCGATTCAACACGTCCACGACCACCGACTCGAATACCATTTTTCTCAGCCGCAGCGGGCACGGCGGCCGCGCTCCCGCGCCCTTCTCCCTGCGCCCGTCTCGCGAAGCCGCTCGGTTCACCGACTCCTCAGCGGCTCCGGCTCTGGCGCCACGCCTGGCCGGACGCGCAGCCCCAGCGCTAGCCCAGCGAGGGGCGGAGGCGACCCTCGCACGACGCCTGCGCAGCTCGGGCTCGCAGGTGGAGGCGGAGCGCGGCGCCGACCTGGGAGGGCGCCGACCCTATCGAGACGGAGAAAGGGCGACTGCGCGTGCGCCTTAAGGGCGGAGGCGGCTCCTCTTTCCAGTTGGCCCCGCCTCTTCTCTCATCGCCTAGCAACAGGAGACGTGTCAGGAACTGAAAGNGCCCTTATTTTAAAAATTATATGACAAAGACCAAAGTTGGACAGCTCACACTACATAATTACCAGACTTACTACAAAGCTATAGTTATGACAGTGTGGTATTGCTAAAAGGATGGACACACAGATAGTTGGAATATAATATAATCCAAAAATAAAGCCACATAATATAAAGTCCACTGATTTTTTTATAAAAAAGCAAAGATAATTCAATAGAGTAAGAATAGTCTTTTCAGCAAATGGTGCTGAATTAACTGGACATTTGCACCCACATGCAAACAAACATACCTCAACCTTCCCATTTCATATAAAAATGGATCAAAGACCTAAAAGAAAAACTATAAAACTTCTAGAAGAAAACAGAACATCTTTGTGACTTTGGGTTAGGGAGATTTCATAGATAAAACACCAAAAACCCTGACTCATTAAAGAAATTTTTGATAAAATGGACTCTATCAAAATTAAAAACATTTGCTCTGCAAAAGACAGACTAAGACTGGGAGAAAACATTTTCAAATTACATATCTGAAAAAGGATTTGTATCATTAATACTTAAAGAACACTCAGCAATAAGAAAACAAACACTTTTGAAAAGAGTTTGACAGTTCCTCAAAAAGTTAAACACAGAGTTTCCATAAGACCTAGCAATTCCACTGCCAGGTATATTCCGAAGAGAATTTAAAATATATATCCACACAAAACTTGTACGTGAATGTTCACAGTAGCATTATTCATAACAGCCCAAAAGTGGAAATAACCTAAATGTTCAGCAACTGATGAGTAGATAAACTAAATGTGGTATATCTGTAGAATGGAATACTATTCAACCATGAAAAGAAATGAAATACTGTTACATCCTTCAACATGGATGAACTTGACAATTTACTGTTAAGATAAAAATGCCAGAAACAAAAGGCTGCATACTGTATGATTCCACTTAAATGAAATGTCCAGAATCAGCAAACCCCGAAACAGAAAGTAGATTAGTGGCTGGCAGAGGCTGGGTGAGGAGGAGTAGGAGGGAACAGAAAGTAACTGCTAATGGGCATGAAGTTTATTTTGGGGGGGGTGGAAACGCTCTGGAATTAGTGATGATGGCTGCATAATTGTGTGACTACACTGAAAAGCACTGAATTGTACATTTTAAAAGAGTGAATTTGATAGTACGTGAATTAAATCTCAATAAAAAAAAGAATACATGGGGCCGGCCTGTGGCTCACTCGGGAGAGGGCGGTGCTGATAACACCAAGGCCACGAGTTCGGATCCCATATAGGAATGGCCGGTTTGCTCACTGGGTGAGCGTGGTGCTGACAACACAACAAATGTTAGCAACGGTAATTTGTGGGTGGGTGGTATTATGATTGTTTACATGTATTTCTTGTCTGCTTTTTCTGTAAAGCCTGATAGTTAGGGTAGGAAGTGTGGAATTACATACTTATGGATTTTAATTCTATTTTACTTCTTAGAGTTCATGACTTCTGCCTCGTTATTAACGCTGTCAATCACTTTTCTCACCTCTAAAATGGGGTTAGTAATAATTCCTATCTAAGGAGAAGATGATGTAGATCAAATGAGATAATATTGAGGAAGTACACAAACAACTCAATTTAAAATGAGCAAAAGGTTTGGACACCTGTCTGAAATATACAAACAGCAAAGAACATGTGAAGATGCTCAACATTAATCACTAAGGAAATGCAAATTAAAGCCACAAAGCTTTACCACTACATACCTATTAGAATGGATTATTCAAAAAAAATTTTTTTTCAAGGACAATACCAAGTGTTGGTGAGGGTGCAGAGCAACTAAACCCTTATACAGTGTTGGTGGGATTGGAAAACGGTATAGCTACTTTGAAAAGCAGTTCCGTAGTTTCTCATAAAGTTAAATGCTCACCCACTACATGACCATGCAATTGCACTCTTACTTATTTACCCAAGAGAAATAGTTTTTGTTCACACAAAATCTGCACATGAATATTTATAACAGTTTTATTCCTAATCTCCAAAAACTGAAATATCCTTCAACCAGCAAACAGATAAACCATAGCACATCCACAGAATGAAAAACTGATGCATGCAAGCCATTCTGTGTAAGAAGTGAAATTAAGAAGCCAGTCCCAAAAGGTTACATACCATATAATTCCATTCATATGGCGCTCTGGAAAAGGCAAAACTATAGAGATGGAAAAAGATCAGTGCCTGCCCAGATGCGGGGTGGGGTGGAGTCAACTACAAAGGGGCAGCATAGAGAATTTGTAGTCCACTCTATCATGGTACTTACCGTAAGTTAACAAGAGGTATTTTTTTAAGCAAACTAAATTATCTGCTTACATTATTTCATAAACGAAAAGAGTAAAGATAAACAAGTATTTGAGAAGTACGTGCACATCCGAGAATAGTTACTTTAAAATATATACACATTATTCACAAAAAAAATTAACCCTAACTTGGGCCTGGGAAATTCACTTCATAAAGGAGTCCAAACCCTAATGGATGTTTAAAATAAACAAGGATGTAATACAAAAACAGACGGAAGCACTAAAAATTAGGCTCTAGGTAAGGAAGAGCACCCAAGAGCAAACGGACACAACCTCAGCTTCGGTGCTTCCCCATCTAGCAGCGTGGTGCACGTATCCCTTCCTTCTACAGCTCTGAGACGCTGCACAGCGCACCTTTCTCTTTTCTTTAAATTCAGTAATTCACTCTAACCCACCAAACCCCAAAGCCTTGCAAATGTGGCATATTCCTGGGTCAGGCTGTGAAGAGAAAACACACAAGTGACCGTCTCAGTTACTGTGCACGTGAACTTCCTTTGAGTTATCAGCCAAACCCAGGCAAGCGACCCGGAGTCCCGCTTCTGCGGCCGGAAGCGGGAGCCGAGAACGCGCCAGGGGGTTCGCAATGAACTGCGGCTGGGGAAGGAAGGAAGGGAGGAAGGGGGCGTCTTCGGTCACAGCGCCCTGCCTTCACGTGCGAGGCAGCGTGCGACACTCCGTCGGGTCTCTGGGGCCTTCGTCCTATCCCAACCGGGGAAAGGACAAGGATGAGCCCAAAGCCAGCGGCGCGTGGTTGCTGCCCCTCGGCCAGCCCAGCCGAAGCCGGACCGCGCCGGGCGGGGGGCAAGAAAGGGCGCCCCGCGGGAACCTGAGCCGTAGCCCCACGGGGCCGCCTGCGGGTCTCTTCAGCCGCTCCGCTCTGACCAGAGGGGCCTTTTCTTCCCGCATCCAGGACCCTACTACTCCCTCTCCCCACCCCACCAAAAAAAGCAACTCGCGGGTGGACGCCCCGAAACTGCCGCCCGGCTTTACGTCACTTGACCTCGAGGCGGGAGACGGCAGGTGGCGGCACCAGGCCCCAGGAGGTCAGCGCCCGGCGCAGGCGAGACTGAGGGGCGGCGGCGGTCTCCGTACCTTTCCAGATTCCCAGAGAGAGTTGGGACGTATCCAGGTTCACCACATAGTCCCCCAAGAACCGATTCAACACGTCCACGACCACCGACTCGAATACCATTTTTCTCAGCCGCAGCGGGCACGGCGGCCGCGCTCCCGCGCCCTTCTCCCTGCGCCCGTCTCGCGAAGCCGCTCGGTTCACCGACTCCTCAGCGGCTCCGGCTCTGGCGCCACGCCTGGCCGGACGCGCAGCCCCAGCGCTAGCCCAGCGAGGGGCGGAGGCGACCCTCGCACGACGCCTGCGCAGCTCGGGCTCGCAGGTGGAGGCGGAGCGCGGCGCCGACCTGGGAGGGCGCCGACCCTATCGAGACGGAGAAAGGGCGACTGCGCGTGCGCCTTAAGGGCGGAGGCGGCTCCTCTTTCCAGTTGGCCCCGCCTCTTCTCTCATCGCCTAGCAACAGGAGACGTGTCAGGAACTGAAAGTTTTTTTCTGACCCCGCTCGGACAGGCGGACCAGAGTGTGGACCGGCCGCCCGAGGGGGCGGGATGGGGGCGTGGCTCGGCGGTTACGCCCGGCGTGAACGCCCGTCCTCCACCCGAAGACGCGACCGCCACCTGACGCGGGTCGGAGGGCCTGTCCTCAAGGTAGGGCTTGGGGAAATTCCAGCCCCCTCGCTGTGACGCTGAGACTTCACAGGGTATGTCGCAGAGAGCATCCCGCCCATTATGACAAGTCGGGAGGGGCCGGCCGGCCTCGGTATCAGCTCCTCCCGGTCCTCCCAGGGCCGGGCGAGGACGCGCCACCCGCCCTTAGGATGACCTAACTTTCACGGCTGCAAATTAGGGGATGGGGGAGGGGTGGGGAAGGAAAAGTCAAATCGGAGAAGGAATTCCACGCCCCTTCCCTACATTGGAGGTGTGCACCCTGTTTTTGATCGAGTCGTTTACGTGGAGCTGCCTTTCGTCCCAAAGAGTGACAGGCTTCCCTGCGGATACAGAGTCAGCTGGTCCAAAAACTGAGGAGCGTTCTCCAAGGAATACTGCCCAGACCCTCACCCCTGAGCCTGCACAGAACGACTGACTTAAATAAAAATTGGAGCTTTCAGCCCCCCCCCCCCCCAGTTTGATATGGTGTAGAAACAGCCACAAAGGCCTGATGTGAGGTTTAGAGAACTGTAATTAATCATTCTCTTAAGGACTTAAAATGCAAGAGTGTACTTCGAACTTTTTCTTTCTGCATGGCAAATGAGTAATGATGACTTCCTGTTAATTCTTGTATCATTTTGCTACTTTTTGTGCATAGTTCACAAGCTTTTTCAAAATTAAAGATTTAAGGTTTGTCTTTGCAAGTAGAATGTAAGGCAAAAACTAAATTTTTATGTTACATGAATTTGTGAATTATTTTCATATGATTTTAGATTTGAAGGGCCTTTCTGAGGTCTCCAGTTCAACCTGTTTGTCTTAAAGAATGAAGCCAAGATGTTAGGAATTTGTCCAAGGTAACACAACTATTCTGCAGAAAAAGAACTGGAACCTGGCCCTTTCACATAACCCTACTCCACCACCCCACCTGCTTCTCTTACATTTGACTAACAATGTTGGATATCTGCCTCACGATACCTGTACAGAGAAACTGAAAGAAGCTAAAATGCCCAGGAATGGGGAGAGCCCTACAAAATGAGGTATTTTGCTGCTAGACTAGTAATAAGACTCATATACAGTAGCTACAAAATTCCACTGTTAGATCTAGCACCGTAAATTTAAAGTAATAAGAACTTCCATAACTCACTCCCAAAATACATCTTGGAAACACCTCATACTAGTTTTCTACAATCCAGGAAGATCCTGTGGATTTGGGGGGGGGGGGGGGAGTACTGATGAAAACAGAAATATAAGCATTTAATTTCTAAATAGCAATAAATAAATTCTGAGGAAGAATTAGATGTAAATAAGAAGATGCATATTGTAACTGAATTCTTATCTAGTGTTAGGTGCTATATCATGAACACGTTTCCTAATTGCTAAAAAATATGACTTTGCATTTAGTCTTTGTGTTACTTCATCCATCTGAAAAAGTTTATAAGCAAGAATATGTTGTCAAAAAGATAGGTACACTCATTAAACTATTAAACCAAATTGCTGTTGGACTTTGAAAAGTAAGCCCAGGGACTATCAAAGTTCAAATTTCAAATTTGGCAATATGTCAATATAAGGTGTTCTTTCTTCAGATCAACAGATGAAAAAAGGAAAAAAAAAAAAAAAAGCATTTGAATGTCCCCAAACTGCAGTATTATCCAACTTTACAATACATCTCTAACTTTTCAAGTAGGTCTTGATGTTTTATGCCTAGTTTACATGCCACAGCTTTCTGTCTTTGAAATTTGGGCATACTTGTAGTAATCTTGGGTATTTTTTTATCTTAATCTTAATTCCTCTTTCCACAAGTGAATGTCATTGGTGTGTTGTTTGTCCCTTATCATTCCCCTTGCAAGGTCAGCATTGTGTTAGCAGTCTAGAGGCCAGATACCAAAGCCTGAAGCAGACATTCTTGAGAGGTGTCCTGAAGAACAGGTCTAGAAGATGGCCATTGCACAGGACTTTTACTGACCTAGCCTCATAGAGCCCGGCATTCCATCTCAGCTAATGGTTTAAAAAATAATGTTATTTGGATTTATGTGTTCCGATCCTTAAAAGAAAGAAAAACAGAAGAGAAATTTCTTGGAAGGGGAAGACAAGAAAAAGGTGAGTGAAAACCTTACAAGAACATTGCTCAGGCAGTGCAGGTGGAAATGTAAATTGACAAGTCTTTCTAAAAAGCAGTTTGTAAACATCTGCAAACAGATATATATATATATATATATATATATATATATACATACACGCACATATGTTCATATATACCTATATACATACATTTCTATATGACTTTTGACTCAGCAATCCCATTTCTAGAGATTTACTCTAAGAAAATAATTATAAAAATCCAAAAAGCTCTCCCCACAAGAACGTTCATTAAAGCATTACTTATAATAGCAAAAAATTGGAAACAACCTAAATATCCATTAATAGTGGAGCTGGTTAAGTAAACATACACACACAAACGCAAACACATGCAATGGGTCACTGTGCAGGCATTAAAATGATGATGAAGATCTATATAATATGGAAGGATGTCTAAAATATATGTTTGTGAGAAACAAATGCAGTATACTATCACACCAATTATATAAAAATAAATTGTGGATGTGTCTTTAAGGGTGCAGAGAATATATATATATATATTATATAAAGAAATCTGGAAGTGTACTGACCAATTGTTAACAGTGGTTATCTCTAGATGGTGAGACTTTTGGTGATATGTATTTTCTCTGACCTTTCTAGTTTTTTCCCCCCACAGTGAGCATGTGTTAATTTCTTCTTCTAAACAAATGAAAAGGAATGTGTCAGAAATGTTATTATATTATATGTTGTTTTATAACTCTTTGGGGAAACTATATATGCACGTGGAAAAATTGCTCTCCCTAGAATTAGAGCCAACTAAAGTTTGTGAGCATGGTTCCAACCTTGTTGGAGAATTGATATAGAAATGGATGTAAACTTTCAAAAGTCTGCCAAAAGACATGAGCAGATATTTCCCAAAGAGTATGTATTTGTACAGACGGCAAATAAGCACATGAAAACATATTCCACATCATTAGCCATTGGAGAAATGAAAATTAAAAGCTAGCATAATATTTATCATATTTAACCTACCTGAGCAGTTTAAAAAATAGTTATAACACCAATGTTGGTGAGGATATGAAGAAACCGGATCATTCATGCACTGAAGGTGGGAACATGAGATGGTACAGCCACTCTTGAAAACAGTTTGGCAGTTTCTACAAAAACTAAGCATGCACTTACCATACGAACCAGCAATTATACTCCTGGACATTTATCCCAGAGAAATGAAAACTTACAAACACTTGTACATGAATAGTCATAGCAGCTTTATTCTTGATAGCCAAAACCTGGAAACAACCCAAATATATACATACATTTCTATATGACTTTTGACTCAGCAATCCCATTTCTAGAGATTTACTCTAAGAAAATAATTATAAAAATCCAAAAAGCTCTCCCCACAAGAACGTTCATTAAAGCATTACTTATAATAGCAAAAAATTGGAAACAACCTAAATATCCATTAATAGTGGAGCTGGTTAAGTAAACATACACACACAAACGCAAACACATGCAATGGGTCACTGTGCAGGCATTAAAATGATGATGAAGATCTATATAATATGGAAGGATGTCTAAAATATATGTTTGTGAGAAACAAATGCAGTATACTATCACACCAATTATATAAAAATAAATTGTGGATGTGTCTTTAAGGGTGCAGAGAATATATATATATATATTATATAAAGAAATCTGGAAGTGTACTGACCAATTGTTAACAGTGGTTATCTCTAGATGGTGAGACTTTTGGTGATATGTATTTTCTCTGACCTTTCTAGTTTTTTCCCCCCACAGTGAGCATGTGTTAATTTCTTCTTCTAAACAAATGAAAAGGAATGTGTCAGAAATGTTATTATATTATATGTTGTTTTATAACTCTTTGGGGAAACTATATATGCACGTGGAAAAATTGCTCTCCCTAGAATTAGAGCCAACTAAAGTTTGTGAGCATGGTTCCAACCTTGTTGGAGAATTGATATAGAAATGGATGTAAACTTTCAAAAGTCTGCCAAAAGACATGAGCAGATATTTCCCAAAGAGTATGTATTTGTACAGACGGCAAATAAGCACATGAAAACATATTCCACATCATTAGCCATTGGAGAAATGAAAATTAAAAGCTAGCATAATATTTNGCAACAACTTGGATGAATTTCAGAGGAGCTGTGCTGAGTAAAAACTGTATGATTGTCTTTATAAGACATTCTTGAAATAAAATTATAGAGATGGAGAACAGGCTAATGGTTGCAAAATCTTATGTATGCGTAGGAGGGGTAGGTGTGGCTACAGATGGAGAGCAAGGAGTCTTGTGTTTGTGGTACGCTCCTGCATCTTGATTGCAGTAGTGGTTACATAAAATTGCATTAAACTACACATACACAAACTAGTAAAATCTGAATAAGCTCTGCAGATGGTACCAACGTCTTCATTTCCTGTTTTGATATTGCATTATAGTTATATAAGGTGTTACCACTGGGGAAAACTGTCAAAATGGTACATGGGACCTCCTTATAAAATTTTTTTTTGCAACATCCTATGAATCTATAATTATTTTTAAATAATTTTTTGGAGGGTCTGCTAATTTGACATCTAATAGGAGTTGCCCCAGTGGATGAGATGAGCCTGAGAGTTAAGAGATTCTATGTGATGCTTTAATATCTCTGCACAGGGTGCTTTGTAAAATATTCAAGAAGGAAAAGTATCTAAATATGGCACCTTATCAGAATGTATCAAAATATCAATTACTCTGTGAGCCCCAGTAAAATACTAGAAAGAGGGATGTACTGTAAGGATGTACAGTAAAGTTACATGTCTTCCTCTGGCTCTAAAAAATCTGAAATGACAGACTTCTTTCCAGATAAAGAGGGTCCCAAATGCTGATGTTCATCAGTGTTTGCTGATCTCAGATTTTTACTTGGCTGATTTTACATGTCTGATTCTTGTCATACAGGCTTGTGCCCAAAAAGCACCTAAGTCAGAGAGGTCTTCCCTGATCTCTCAGTCTCAAGTAGCCAGCAGTCACACTCTGTCACATTATCTTGGAGGCACCTAAACCTAGCTTGCATTTTCCCCAACACTTGCAGAATCAGCATTATCTCACCATCTCAAAGACATCAGAACCTACCTCATCGTTCTCCATTGTCAGAAGTTTGCTTCTCAGAACTTGGCGACACAGGGATCAGCCAAGCAAC
>NW_007732790.1:47994-51887 GCF_000696425.1 Galeopterus variegatus
TTGGCGACACAGGGATCAGCCAAGCAACGCCCCCTCCTCGAAGTCTGGGTTTCAGCTGGAGGGCTCCTCTCCTGTTTCCAAGTCTGTCCCTTTGCTCAGGCAACCTTTGGGGTTGTATTCATTTCCTGTGGTAATGGCCTCCTTGATACCTTAGAGTGCTCTTTTCACCCTTTCACTACTTAATTTTATACCTAGTTTACAATTCTGTATGCATCTATTTCTATGGGGAGAGGAGTTAGGACCTGCAGTTGAATCTGTACCAAGGGAGATGTTTGGCTGAGAGAGGGAAGCAGTGTCATCAAAGCGAGTAAATACAAATTATGGGTGAGGAGGGAAGCCAGGCTCAAGGCCAGAGAATAGATTGTCAGGAAAGGCAGCAAATGCCAGTCTATAAATAGGTAAGGAGTCCAAGAGTCAAGGGCTTGTATAAACAAGAGCAGGTCAGGCAGCAAAGTGTGAGGTGGGTCAAGGCGAAGGATGCTGAAGACAGAATGTACATATGCAGTGCTGAGCATCTGTCCTTAACTGCCATGTGGCACTGGGGCAGGGAGTTAGAAAGGTCCCTATGAGCTGTATCCACCGATGCCACCGCCACTCCTTGTTTGTTCATTCCAGCCTCCCCATTCGTGGGCCAATCTTGATTTAGACAGGATATACAAGACTTCCCAGACATGAACTCACTGCCTATCTGGACTTTTGAATATTGATCACAATCTCGATTTCCTTCTTCTGTGCTCTTTCTCTCCTTTGTGAACCATTGATTGAACTGGAGGCTGTGTGACCCGGCATGTGCTACTGCTTTTGTTAAGCCCTTCCCCAGAGCCTGGGCACCACCTCAATATGCAGTTCTAAGGCCAGCCCCTGTCACTCTGCCTAGCCTACCCAACCCAACCTTCTGTTCATGCAAATAAACTGAAGCACACAGCTAGGAAGCACTGACCAGGATGCGGTGGGTGGGAAAGTCCCAGAGTGAAGAGCAGCCAGGAGGCCACTTTTGAAATTTAGGCAGGAGATACTCATGGCTCTCAGCTAGGCCATGGCAGTTTAAATGAACAGAAAGGCATAGATGTAATGGAGATCATAAGGGCGGAATTTACGAGCCTCAGAAACTGATTAACTGTGGTGGTTGAGGTAAACAAAATAATTCCAAGATGGTGTCATTAACAGTAAGTGAAATGTAAAAACAAGGCACTGGTTGTATAGCAAATGATAAGGAGTACAGTTTTGCTAGACTCCATGAGATTTGAGATCAAGAGGAAAATGTCCAGGATAGAGCGTAATTAGAAATTTAGGAGGAAATGTCTAGTGACAGTTACAAATTAAGGAATGGGGTCCCAGTGAAAGGAGATGGACAAGAGATGGATACATGAGAGCTCCCTACACAGAAGTAATCATTGATGCTCAATATATGCGTGGCACTTTGGAGTAAATAATTGTAAAGAAAGAAAAGCAGAAGAATAAGGACTGAATGGTGGAGAAACATCCTCATTTAGGAAAGAGGCAAATGAACATGAGACGGGAGGCCTGTGACAGAAGCCAGTGTATCTGGAGTGGGGAGACATGGAAATCCAAGAAGGATTTATGGTAGGAACAGGTGGTCAGCAATATCAAAATTGTAGAGATGTCAAGAAAGACAAAAACTCAAAAAACTAAAGTGAGTTTAGTTGTTGGTGATTACAAGCAAGGTCTTTTTCTGGAAAGATGCACTCTGTGCTGCTTTATTTCATATGAGTTAAACTACATTCTAAATTGACAACAACGTTTGACTATCTTGTACGTAGGTTTTATTTGTATTTTTCTAAACCATTTATCCAATACTTTTTTCTTTTTTTAATTAATTTTTTTAAACATATTGATTATACATATTTGTAGGGTACAGTTATATGTCAATATATGTATACAATGTGTGACAATCTAATCAGGGTAATTAGCATATTCATCATTGCAAAACTTAATCATTTCTTTCTGATGTGAACATTTGATCTCCTCTGTTCTAGTCGTTTGATAACATGCAATAAATCATTGTTAATTATTGATTCCTGGGTTGACTATCTAGCTATAATTTTGTATCCATTAACCAGCCTCTCACTTTCCCCCTACCCCCCCACCCCCCCAGCAAGTTATTTTGCTTCACTTAAGAGATGTCTTATTTAAAAAGTCACGAATAGGGGCTGGCCCATGGCTCACTTGGGAGAGTGCAGTGCTGACAACACCAAGTCAAAGATCCCCTTACTGGTCATCTTTAAAAAAAAAAAAAAGTCACAAATAGAGAATAGATTTTAATAACAAAATGAGTTACTAGGGAATTGGAATCTCATGTTTACCAGTAGTACGCTTTTATTTAGAAAATTCAGTTCATGTCAAAACTTCCCATGTACTTAAATGCACACAGCTCCTTCAATATTAAAATAATTCATTGTCAGTGGAAGTTCATTAACTCAATAAATGTACACATTCTTTTTTGTATCATGCAGTATTTAAACTCTTCTTTTTCTAGTATGTGCTTTTATCATAACAATGTAATATCATTCTCAGTGAAGATCTTAACTGACTTGTACATAAATCAAGCACTCACTTTCAAATATCCTGTTTTTCAAGCACTCACTTTCAAATATCCTGTTTTCTGACTGCTTTAATCACAGTTTATGTCTTGGCATTCTATATTTAATAACTGCTTGCCTGGATATACTCTAGTCTGTAAATAGATGTTTAACAAAGTATACATAAGACTGTTTTCTAAGTTTATGTACTTCTACAAATATTTTCTTTTTTTTTCTTCCCTACTTTGTGGGATGAGAATCTTACTAAGACATACCATTACTGACATCACAAGCATTTATGTAGGGTTATGAGAAAACAACAAATCCCTTGCTCTCCAATCTATATGCACATGCACACACATAGATATGCTGTATAAGTTGTAATATGATTAAACACTTTAATAAATAATATTTTCTATGTCATGTAGAGATAGCTTATGTACTTTATATATGAGAGAATTCACAAACAGTATCAGAGATAGAGGATAGATTTGCAATTACAAAAAAAGTCTATTGGTACCTTTAAGCCTCATATATACCAGTAGTGTGTTTTTATTTAAATAATTTAATCAATTCAATAATTACTCATTAAGTAAAATCTAATAATGTCTAAAATTTTCCCATGTTGATATTTTATAAAACTTTATTTCCCAAAGAGCACAGCCTTGAAAGTAATCATGGTATTTTTTTCACTGCTAAGAAAAGTAGTCTCTATCAATTAATTATTACATTTTACCATGCTTAGATGATACACTCTGCTTTTTATATCATAGGAAATTCTGAGTCAGATGCACTAATTTGGTTTCATTAATGTTAAATTAGCTGAGTCAGACAGACATCAGCTAGTGATTCAAACTGGTTCAGTTTAAAAGAGCACCATCTAGTGGAATTTTTGACATAAAATTCTTCCAAATCAGTCTTCAAATTGAAGTAATCACCAATATTTAAAAGACTTTCTTGTTAAATGATAACGATTATAAATCAACTCTTACATATTTTATAAAATAAATCCTAAACATATTTTCACCTAAACTTCAAATTAGAAAATCAAAATTAATAATGTTAGTTTACGACATTCTTAACCATTTATTTTTACTACTGACTTGGTTTCTCTCCCATTTGAGTGTTAATTATGGCATATGAATTTTCTTGCTTTTCATGTGGATTCATACCTTTTTAAGAAAGACTCAGTTGATTGCAACTCTGTGGTACTGAATACAAGTATGGCTTTATTTTTTCCCCAATATCATATTGTTAGTGGACCAGTTCTTACAAAGAAGGTTTAATTATATTCACTGGCTATGTCAGGCATTTGAGCTGGTCTCTGAGGAGGTTCAAAAGGTTTAGGTACAG
>NW_007732790.1:53294-54206 GCF_000696425.1 Galeopterus variegatus
GCCTGCATTCTGCCTGTGGAGTGTGTATTTCTTTCTTTTTGTATCAAGCTTACTTTCAGCCAGTGGCTGCTCACTCTCTTGAGCCAGCCTGCACTCTGTACTAAACTTCAAGTGTGTATTTCTTACTTTTGTATTAAACTTGGTGTGGGCCCTGCCCAGTGTCTGGAGCTAGGCTGCACTCTTTCCCTGAAATCTCTCTTATTCGTTTCATTAAACCTGTTCTCACTTTCTACTGTGACTCTGCTCTTGAATTTCTTCCTGTGGTGGAGTCAAGAGCCTGGTAAGAGGACTGGGTGGGTTGAGGCCAACTATCCCTCCCAGACCCTTTCCTCCAGCGTCAAAACCACAGGAGTTGATAGGAAGACAAGTTCATAGTTTCCAGCTGAGTTGTCTTTTCACTTTTGTTTGTTTATTCCCTTATTTCATTTTCTTTTTTTTTTTTTTCCTCTTAGATTCTACTCTTCGGATTCTTCCAAATGATCTCTCCTCACGTTGAGGTCTCTCCTAAAATATCTTCTAATTAAAGATGCTTTCCGTAACTATCCTATCATAAACAGCTCCATCCCTCCATCCTTACCGTTACTCTTTGTCATTATTTTCATACTCTTATTGTTTTTTATAGTATTATCACTACCTCTTATAATATACACTTGTTTATTTTTGTCTCCCTCTGCTCTCTCACTCTTGGCCATTGTAGTGAGAACATGTCTGGACGAGGCTGCTAGAGGATGAACGATACATGGAGCAGTGCCAAGTCAGGTGGTCATCCCAGGTACCCCAACTGGCCTAAACTGCTCTTCAGCCCTGTGTTTTGAGAACTCTAATAATGACTGATGTTTAGGACGCTGCATTTGGAGGCGGTTGTTGTATAGCAAAACAAATGGGTATACCCTCCCTTAGGATACAAACTCT
>NW_007732790.1:55253-69523 GCF_000696425.1 Galeopterus variegatus
TTGGAGGCGGTTGTTGTATAGCAAAACAAATGGGTATACCCTCCCTTAGGATACAAACTCTTTGAGTGCAGGGACTTTATGTGTTTTGTTCATTGCTACATTGCTAGCACCCAGCATTGTGCCAGGTGAGCAGATATTTGTTGAATAAATGAATGGGGCTGGGGTAGGTAAGCCATATATTACAGCTTAAGTGATACTTTTCTGACAGTTTGTCTGTATATAGGATAGATTCAATAACATGGAGAGAAATGAATAAGCTACTTATACAAAAGGCAATTCTCTAAAAATATTTTTTGTCTCGATCAAGATTTTAATAAGTATTAAGGGGTAGTGAGTTACAGGTTATATATTTTACCAAGTGTTTTAAGTGTAATTATTTTAAGTGCATGGTAAAATATTATAATGATCAACCATAATGAGGTGGAGTCACAACTGACTTACTTTTATGATTACTGAGTAGTTCAACAAGGAAATGTTAGAAAGCCAGCCCATGTCCATACAGAAGTAGGCTTGGAGTATACTTTATGACCGAGGAGTCATTTTGAGCTAATTTTTGAAGGTGATGAGTAAGCAAGATACCAAAGTTCTGTGTCAAAGAGCATGGCAATCATAGTTTTAGTCTGAAAAAAAAATTGTTTTAAAGAGGTGTTATCAAGTGTCACCCCAGCTGGTTTTTTTAAGAATGTAATAAAGTACCTATTAAATGTCTAATTTTAAGAATTGTTACCCCCAATCCAAATTAAATAAAATATATTGCCTTCTGTTACAAAATTATTAGCTTTAAGCCAGGGTTTCTCAACCTCAGTCTATTAACCTTTTGGGCTGGATACTTTTTTGTTGTAGGTAGATCTCCTATGCATTGTAGGATATTTAGCAGAGTGCCTGGCCTCTACCCAACTTCTCAAGATATTCCCAAATGTCCCATGGGGAGCAAAGTCACTCCCAGTTGTGAACCACTTCCCTAAGCTAATCATTGTTGGAGGGTATCTTAGTCTGTTCTGTGCTGCTATAATGGAATACCACAGACTGGGTAATTTGTAAGCACCAGAAATTTATTGTCTCACAGTTCTGGAGGCTGGAAAGTTGAATGTCAAGGTGCTGGTATCTTGGGAGGGCCTTCTTGCTGCAACATCCTATGGTAGAAGTGGGGGGGAGGGAGGGTGTGGGGGAGAGAGAGACAGGAAGGGAAGGAGGGGAAGGGATGGAGGAGAGAGGAGGAAAGAAGGGGAAAGAGGGAGGGGAGAGAGAGAATGCTCGGACATGAAAGCCTTTTTTAAAAGGCATTAAGCTTATCCATGAGGGTGGAGCCCTCATGGCCTAATCACCTCTTAAAGGTCTCACTTCCTTAGAGAGTAGAACAATAGTTACAGTGGTTACCAGAGGCTGTGAAGGGAAGGGGTGAGGGGAGGGGAAGCTGTGGATTAGTGGATATAAAGTTACGGGGAGATAGGAAGAATAAGTTCTGGTGT
Source organism: Galeopterus variegatus (assembly GCF_000696425.1). Classification (NCBI taxonomy): domain Eukaryota; kingdom Metazoa; phylum Chordata; class Mammalia; order Dermoptera; family Cynocephalidae; genus Galeopterus; species Galeopterus variegatus. Next base: position 56,723 of record NW_007732790.1, read on the forward strand.
TCTACACTGACGATAGCTAATAATATTATATTATATATTTCTAAATAGCTAGAAAAGGGAATCTCGAACATAATCACCACAAAGAAAAGATAAACGTTTAGGTGCTGGGCATGCTATCTCTCCTAAGTAAATCCTTGTATAGTACTTGTATATGCATGTATTGAAACAATACACTGTACCCTATAAACATATACAATAAAAAATAAAACATTTTTAAAAAGGCCTCACTTTTTAATCCTCTAATTTAATGGCAATTAAATTTCAAAATGAGTTTTGGAGGGGACAAACATTCAAACCACAGCAGATGGAATAGCTACCATAAATGATGTTTCATTTTTAAATGATTTTTTTAAAACCTTTTTATTTTGAGATAATTGTAGTTTATATGCAGTCATAAGAAATGATACAAAGGTCCCACGTACTTTTTACCAATTTCTCCTAATGGTAATATCTTCAGAAACTATAGTACAATATCACAACCAGGATATTGGCATTGATACTGTCAAGATCCAGAGTATTTCCACCACCACAAGGATCACTCATGTTGCCTTGATACAACCATACCCACTTATTCGAATACACACTATCCTTAAACAATGGCAACCACTAATCTGTTCTCCATTTCAATAATTTTGTCATTTTAAGAATGCCATATAAATGGAATAATGCAGTTTGTAAGTTGGTTTTTTTGAAGTTGGTTTTTTTTTTCACTCAGCACAATTTTCTGAAGATTCATCTACACTGTTCCATGTATCTGTGATTTTCTTTATTACTGAGTAGAATTCCATTGTATGGTTATACCACAGTTTGTTTAACTATTCACACATTGAAGAATAACTAGATTGTTTCTCATTTTGGCTATTATAAGTAAAGTTGCTTCATGTGCATGCTTTTGCATGAACATAAATTTTCATTTCTCTGGGATAAATGTCCAGCAGTGCAATTGCTGAGTGGTATGGTAGCCTCATGTTTAGTTTAGTTTTTTTTCTTTAAAGGAATTTATTTATTTTTTAATTAAAACTTTTTGATTGTATGTATTTATGGGTTAAAGACTTATTTCAATGCATGTATACAATGTGTGATGGTCAAAACGGTAATTTGCATATTCACCATCTCAGAACTATCATTTCTTTGTGATGAGAACATTTGATCTCCTCTCTTCAAGCCATTGAGAACAACAATAAATTGTTGTTAATTATAGATGCCTAGCACTACTGTGCACCACCAAACTTATTCTTTCTATCTAGCTATAATCATGTGCCTGTTAACAAACCTCTCCCTATCCTGTCTCCTTTCTTCCCTTCCAGACTCTAGTAAACACAATACTACTCTTTACTCCTAAAAGTTCAACTTATTTTTGTTTTAGCTCCAAAATATAAGTGAGAACGTGTAGTATCTCTCTTTCTGTGCCTGACATATTTCACTTAACATAATGTCTTCTAACTTATCCATGTTACCACAAATGACAGGATTTCATTCTTTTTTCTTGGCTGAGTAGTATTCTATTGTATATATACACACCACATTTTCTTTAGCCATTCTTCTGTCAAAGGACACTTAGGTTTATCCCACATCTTGGCTATTGTGAATAGTGCTGCAATCAACACGAGGGTGCAGATATCTCTTTGGTATGCTAAGTTCCTTTTCTTTGCATAAATATCCAGCTGTGGGATTGCTGGGTCATATAGTAGTTCTATTGTTAGTTTTTCTTTTCTTTTCTTTTAATTTATAAAGAAAAGAGGTTTATTTGGCTCATAATTCTGGGACAGCTACATCTGATGCAAACCTCCGACTGCTTCTACTCCTGCAGGGAAGGGCAGGCAGCCAGAGGGTGCAAGGAGGCCTGAGGAAGAGAGAGAGAGCTATTGTTAGTTTATCTGAGGAAGCTCTGTACTATTTTCCATAAAGGCTGTAGTGATTTACATTCCCCAGTAACAGTGTATAAGAGTTCCCTTTTCTCCTCATCCTTACCAGAATTTGTTATTTTTTGTCCTGTTAAGAATAGCCATTCTAACTGGGGTGAGATGATATCTCATTGTGGTTTTGATCTGCTGTCACTACTTCCCACCCCAGGCTAGTCCAGAAGCAACCGTGGCTCAGAACATTCAGAGCTGTCCCTACTCCCTCTTGCCATGGCCACTCATGCCTTCACCATCTCTGTGGGTTTCTCATCCTCTTCTTCAGCTCCAGTGGTCCCTGGTTGACAGTCTTTGCTTTTTGATAGTTGTAAATTGATCATTTGTGGGGAAGAGCAATGCTAGGAATCTTCCAAACCATAAAGCTTTTAGTTAAAGACATAGGAGAAAATTTGCAGAACATAGAGTTATTCAAAATTTCTTACTCTTGACGCCAAAAGCATGATCCATGAAAGAAAAACTTGGTAAATGGACTTCATTAAAAATTAAAAACATTTTGTCTGCAAAAGATTTTTTTTTTTTTTAAAAGATAATAAGAAATGATACAAAGGTCCCACGTACTTTTTACCAATTTCTCCTAATGGTAATATCTTCAGAAACTATAGTACAATATCACAACCAGGATATTGGCATTGATACTGTCAAGATCCAGAGTATTTCCACCACCACAAGGATCACTCATGTTGCCTTGATACAACCATACCCACTTATTCGAATACACACTATCCTTAAACAATGGCAACCACTAATCTGTTCTCCATTTAAAGATAAGCTACCAGCTAACAGAAAATATTTGCAAACCATGTATCTGAGAAAGAATTAGAAGCTAGAATATATAAAGCACTCTTGATACAGTAAAAAAAGCAAACAATCCAATTAGATAATGGTCAAAAGACATTAAGAAACATTTCACTGAGAAAATATGCAGATGACCAATAAGCACATAAAAAGATATTCAACATCATTAGTCATTAGGAAAATGAACACCTATCAGAATGGCCAAAATAAAAAATAGTGTTAACACCTAATGCTGGTTGGCAAAGATATGGAGAAACTGGATCACTCATGCATAGCTGGTGGGAATGTAAAATGATGCAGCCACTCTGGAAAACAGTTTGGCGGTTTCGTATAAAAGTAAATATACTGCCCAAAGCCATTTACAGATTCAGTGCAATCCCTATCAAAATACCAATGACATTCTTCACAAAAATAGAATAAACAACCCTAAAGTTAATATGGAACCACAAGAGACCCCAAATAGCCAAAGCAATCCTAAGCAAAAAAAGAATAAAGCTGGAGACATTACACTACCTGTCTTCAAATATAGTACAAAGCTATAGTAATCATACAGCATGATACTGGCACATGAACACATGGACCAATGGAATGGAATAGGGAAACCAGAAATAAATCCATGTGTCTACAGCCAACTGATTTTTGACAAAGACACCAAGATCATACATTGGGGAAAAAACAGCATCTTCAATGGATGATGCTGGGGAAACTGGATATCCATATGCAGAAGAAAGAAACTAGACCCCTGTCTCTCACCATATATGAAATTGACTCAAAATGGATTAAAGACTTAAATGTAAGACCTGAAACTATAGACTATTAGGGAAAAAACATAGGGGAAACACTTCAAGACATTGGTCTGGGTAAAAATTTTATGGAGAAGACTTCTGAAGCACAGGCAACAAAAGAAAAAATACACATATGGGACTACATCAAACTCAAAAGATTCTACACACAAAAGAGACAATGAACAAAGCAAAGAGGCAACCAGCAGAATGGGAGAAAATATCTGTGAACAATTCATCCAACAAGGGATTAATATGTAGAATATACAAGGAACCTAAACAACTCAACAGCAAAAAAATAAATAAAAATAAAAATAAATAATCTGATTTAAACATGGGCAAATGAACTTAATAGACTTTTCTCAAAAGAAGACATACAAATGGCCAACAGGTATATGAAAAAAATGCTCTTAAAGATGCCTACCATTGCTCTTCCCCACAAGTGATCAATTTACAACTATTAAAAAGCAAAGACTGTCAACCGGGGACCAGTGGAGCTGAAGAAGACATGAGAAACCCGCTGTTGGTGAAGGTGCGAGTGGCCATGGCAAGAGGGAGTAGGGACAGCTCTGACTGTTCTGAGCCACAGGCTTCTGGACCAGCCTGGTATGGGTGGGGGAAATAGTGGCGGCACACGGATCAGCTCCCAGGAGCAGGCAAAAGCTGCAGCAGCATCCATCACATGAACTTGCTGAGAGTCTACAGGGGAGAAGAGGGCTTCAAATCACACCATACCAGCCCACAGGCCAGAAAGACCACTGGCAGGGCTCTATCGGGCCTGTGCAGAAGTGAGTGGCTGTAGCTGACCACAGAAAGAAACCGCCCAGAGGCCAGTGAGCCATCACAAGGGCTAATACATAGTCTGCCCCACAGGAAGCATTTGTAGTGTGAGGCAGGGGTTGCTGGTGGTGGGGACAGTGAAAGTTGGCCTGCCGGGAGAACGTTAGGGGGTCGCTTGGGCAGCTGGTCTCAGTGGAGATCCGTCAGGGTGATACAACTATAGTGGGCACAGTCCGTAGAAAAGACTCAGTTCCAGGATGGAATTTCCACACAGCCCAGTGATTTCACAAGACATGGAAGTGATTAAAACACCAACAATTAAAATCTGATCTGATCAACAACTAAAGCCTTCCCCAGAGAATTAGCAGCAAAACAGCAATTTAGCTCAAGCAGGGGCTGGCCCGGTGGCGCACTGCTACAGTGCGCCGCTTGGGAAGCGCGGTGGCGCTCCCACCGAGGGTTCGGATCCCACATGCAGACTGGCCGCTCACTGGCTGAGCGAGGAGCGGGGGCAACACCGAGGGTTGCGGTCCCGTTGCCAGTCACGAAAAAAAAAAAAAAATTTAGCTCAAGCGGGGGCTGGCCGGGGGGCGCACTGCTACAGGGCGCCGCTTGGGAAGCGCGGTGGCGCTCCCACCGAGGGTTCGGATCCCTCATGCAGACTGGCCGCTCACTGGCTGAGCGAGGAGCGGGGGCAACACCGAGGGTTGCGGTCCCGTTGCCAGTCACGAAAAAAAAAAAAAAAAAAAAAAAAAAAAAAAAATATTTAGCTCAAGCACAGAGCTCAAGTTTCAGTTCCCACAGAAATTTCCTTCAGACTCAACTGCAGGTCCTGACTCCTCTCCCCACAGAAATAAGTGTATACAGAATTGTTAACTAGGTATAAAATTAAGTAGTGAAAGGGTGAAGAGTGCTCTAAGGTATGAAGGAGGCAGTTTCCACAGGAAGTGAATACAACCCCAAAGGTTGCCTGAGCTAAGGGCAGACTTGGAAACAGGAGAGGAGCCCTCCAGCTGAAACTCAGACTTATAAGAGGGGCACTGCTTGGCTGATCCCTGTGTCTCCAAGGTCTGAGAAGTAAACTTCGGAAAATGGAAAATGATGAGGTAGGTTCTGATGTTTTTGAGATGGTGAGATAATGCTGATTCTGTAGGTGTCAGGGAAAATGCAAGGTAGGCTTAGGTGCCACCAAGGTAATATGACAGAGTGTGACTGCTGGTTACTTGAGACTGAGAGATCAGGGAAGACCTCCCGGATTAGGTGCTGCTGTTTGGGCACAAACCTGAAGGACAAGGAATCATCAATGTAAAAATTTGAGATCAAAAGTAATGTCAAGATGATGGAATAGAGTCCCCTGCATCACTACCCTACACACAGAGAAGTCATGATGAGAGAAGTAGGGACTGTTTGGGTGGGGAGAAGCTGCAGCACACGGATTGGCTTCCAGGAGTCGGTAAAAACCCAACTGAACCCTTCACAGGAAGTTACTTGGAGTCTGCATGGGAGAAGGCAGTTTTGGAGTGCACCATTCCAGCCCTCAGGCCAGCATGACCACTGGCAAGATTCCCATGGACCCTAATAGGAGGAAGGGGCCACAGCCAACCAGAGAAAGGAGTCATCCAGAGGTAGGTGAATCATTCCAAGGGACCTGTGCATGGCCCACCCCACAGGAGGCATTTGGAGGACAGGGCAGGGGAAGCTGGCCTGCCAAGGGGAACACTGGGGTGCAGCATGGGTACTGATCTGCTTTTTGATCAGCACAGGTACCACTCAGTGAAGACTGGTCAGGGTGATAGAACTGCAGGGAGTACCATTTGCAGGAAAGACTCAGTCTCAGTCCAGAATTTCCACTCAGCTCAATTGTAGCTGACCTCACAAGACCTAGACTGATTAAAAGGCCAAGAAATAAAATCCTGTCCACTTGAAAACCCTTCTGCAGAGAATCAGCAGCAAAGCAGCAATTTAGCTCCAGCACAGAGCTCAAGTGCAGGTCCCCACAGGAAGTTTCCTCTGGTTTGGGAATTACCCATGGGAAAGCACATTAGTTACAGTGCAGAGTCTAAGTGGTGGTGGTAGCTATTAATCCACCACAGAATGGAAAAAACCACAGACCAGAGACAAAGCTCTAATATTAACCAGTAAAGGTCCAACACCACTGAAGTACACCTATAAAACCTAGAAGAGGTAGCAGTCTCTTCAAGTGCCTAGGCATTAATGTAAACACATAAAGGTTAAGAAAGAACAGAGAAATATGACACCATCAAAGGAAACAAACCAAGCACCAGCAATAACCCAGAAGAACACCAGATTTATGAAATGTCCAACTGAAAGAAGAGTCAGAATAACCCTCTTAAGGATGTTCAGGGAGCCACAAGAAAATACAGATAGAAAATTAAATGATATCTGAAAAACAATTCAGGAGCAGAATGAGAAATTTGACAAAGGAATAGAATCAATTTAAAAAACCAAATACAAATTTTAGAAATAAAGAATACATTATCTGTACCAAAAAGCTTGATAGAAAGATCCAACAGCAGACTTAATCAAACAGAGGGAAGAATTAGTGAGCTCAAAGACAGAATATATGATATTATCCAGTCAGAGGAGCATGAAGAAAAAAGAATTTAAAGAAATGAAACAGAAATACTGCAAATAAAGGGCCGGCCCGGTGGTGCACTGCTACAGTGCGCCACTTGGGAAGTGCGGCGGCGCTCCCGCCAAGGGTTCGGATCCCACATACAGACTGGCCGCTCACTGGTTGAGCGAGGCGCGGGGGCAACACCGAGGGTTGCGATCCCGTTGCCGGTCCCCGGTCCAGTACGGGCGCGACACTGAGGGTTGCGATCCGTTGCCGGTCACGAAAAAAGACAAAAAGGAAAAAAAAAAAAAAAGAAATACTGCAAATATGGGACTCCCTCAAGTGAAACAACCTCTGCACAATTGGTGCACCTGAAGGAAAAGAAAAAGGAAGAGATGTAGAAAGCATATTCAAGGAAATAATGACTGAAAATTTCTTAAGTATGGAGAAAGATGACAGCATCCAGGTTCAGGAATCTCAGAGGTCACAATCAAACTCAATCCAAAGAAGAACATTGCAAGAAACATCATAATCAAATTATTAAAAAATAAAAGACAAAGAGAGAATACTTAAAGCAGCAAGAGAAAAGAAACATATAACATTCAGTGGTGCCCCAATACATCTCTCAGTGTATTTTTCAGTAGAAACCTTTCAGTAGGTCAGAAGAAAATGGGATGGTATATTCAAAGTGCTGAAGGAAAACGACTGTCAGTCAATAATTCTGTTTTCGGCAAAACTAACCTTCCAATATGAATAAGAAATAAGGTCTTTCCCAGACAAAAAAAAAGCTAAGTGAACTCATCAATACTAGACCTGCCTGATAGGAAATGTGACGGGAGTTTTTCTATCTGAAAAAAGATGATGCTAAGGAACAGCAAGAAAACATTTGAAGGCACATAACTCATTAGTAAAGTAAGTTCACAGACAACCTCAAGTACTCCAATGTCATAAGGGTGGTGAATAAACCACTTACATCATTAGTTTGAAGACTAGTGGACAAACCTACAAGACAACAACATATACAAAAACCGTATAAGAGATAGACAATATAAAAAAATGTAACTTGGAACAACAAAATGTCAAAAAGTGGGAGGGAATGGTGCCAAATTGTAGAGTTGGCTTTTTTTTTTCTTCCTTAGATATCAAAGTTAAGTTGTTATTGGTATGAAATAATGTGTTATAATTATAACATTTTTTTACAAGCCTTGTGGTAACCATAGCACAAAAACTTATGAGACATACTAAAAATAAATAGCAAGAAATCAAAATATACTGCTAGAGAAAACCACTCAATCACAAAGAAAGACAATAATGCCAGAAAAAAGAAAAAAAGGACCTACAAAACTACTAGGGAAAAAGTAACAAAATGGCAGTAACAAGTCCTTATATATCAATAATAACTCTAAATGTAAACAGATTAAATGCTCTAATTAAAAGACACAGAGTTGCTGAATGGATGATAAAACAGGAACCAACAACATGCTGCCTACAAGAAACTCACTTTGTCTATAAATACACACACTGATTGAAAGTGAAAGGATGGAAAGAGATATTTCATGGAAGTGGAAACCAAAAAAGAGCAGGAGTAGTTATACTTATATGAGATAAAAGAGACTTCAAGTTAAGGAAAGTAAAAAAGATAAGGAAGGTCATTATATAATGATAAAGGGATGAATTCAACAAGAGGACATAACAATTCTAAATCTATACACACCCAACTCTGGAGAACCCAGTTACATAAAGGAATTACTATTAGACCTAACAGGAAAGATAGACTCCCACACAATTAATAGTTGGGGAGTTGAACACCCCACTTTCAGCAAAGGACAGATCACCCAGACAGAAAATTAGCCAGGAAACATCAGAATAAATCTCTTACTTCAGGCTGATTGGACTTAATGGACATTTAGTGAACATTTCATCCAACAGCCACAGAATAGATATTCTTCTTAGCAGCACATGGAACATTCTCTACAGTAGACCATATATTAGGTCACAAAACAAGTCTCAGCAAATTAAAAAAAATTAAAATAATATAAACTACTTTGACAACAATGGAATAAAACTAGAAATCAGCAACAAAAGGGACACTAGAAACCATACGAATACCTGGATTTTAAACAACATGCTCCTAAACAATGAATGAGCCAAAGAAAAAAATCAAAAAGTATATTATAGAATTCCTGGAGACAAATGAAAATGAAAACATAACATACCAGCACCTATGGGATACAGCCAAAGTGGTTCTAAGAGGGAAAGTTTATAGCAATAAATGCTTACATCAAAAAAGAAGAAATACTTCAAATAAACAAGCTAGCATTACACCTCCAGAAACTTGAAAAACAAGAAAACAAGGGCCGACCCCGTGGCGCACTTGGGAGAGTGCCACGCTGGAGCGCAGCGACGCTCCTGCCGCGGGTTCGGATCTTATATAGGAATGGCCTGGTGCACTCACTGGCTGAGCGCGGTGTGGGCGACACCACACCAAGGGTTGCGATCCCCTTACTGGTCATGAAAAAGACAAAAAAAAAAAAAAAAGAAAAGAAAAGAAAGAAAACAAAAACAAAGCCAAAATTAGTAAAAGAGAAATACAAAGACCAGAGCAGAAATAAATGAATTACAGATTTAAAAAAATACAGAAGATCAATGAAAGAAAGAGTTGGCTTTTCAAAAGATAAACAACATCGATAAACCTTTAGCTAGAATAATGAAGGAAAAAAGAGAGAAACATCAAATAAATAAAATCAGAAACAAAAAAGGAGACATTACAACTGATACCACAGAAATACAAAGGATTATAAGAGATTGCTATGAACAACTATATGTGAGCAAACTAGAAAACCTAGAAGAAATGGATAAATTTCTGGACACATACAACTTACCAATGTTAAATCGCAAAAAATTAGAAAATCTAAACAGACCAGTAATGAGTAATGAAAAATAATAAAAAGTCACCCAACAAAGAAATCCCAGGACCAGATGGCTTTACTGCCAAATTCTATCAAACATTCTTCCAAAAATTTGAAGAGGAGGAAATCTTCCAAACTCATTCTATGAGGCCAGCATTATCCTTATATCAAAAGTGGAAAAAGACACAACAACAACAAAAAAAGAAAACTGCAGACTAATATATTTAATGAATACAGATGCAAATATCTTCAACAAAATACTAGCAAACAGAATCTAACAACACATTAAAAAGATCATTCACTGTGATCAAGTGGGATTTATTCCAGGGATGCAAGGATGGTTCAACATACACAAAGGAATAAACATGATACATCATATCAACAGAACGAAGGAAAAAAAAACATATGATCATCTCAATAGATGCAGACAAGACTTTTGATAAAATCCAACACCCTTTATGATAAAAACCCTCAACAAATTAGGTATAGAAGGAATGTACCTCAACTCAATAAAAGCCATATACAGCAAACCCACATCTAATGTTATACTGAATGGATAAAAGTCAAAGGCTTTTACTCTATGATCTGGAAGAAGACAAGGATGCCCAATTTCCCCTTTCTTATTCAACATAGTACTGGAAGCTCTAACAAGCACAATAAGGCAAGAGAAAGCATTAAAGCATATCCACATTGGAAAGGAGGAAGCCAAACTATTGGTATTTGCAGATTACATGATCATATATGTAGAAAACCCTAAAGACTCCACCAAAAAATTACTAGAACTATTAAATAAATTCATAAAGTGGCAGGATACAAAATCAACACTCAAAAATCAATAGCCTTCCTATAAGCGAACAACAAAACAGCTGAATAAAAAATCAAAAAAGTAATCCTATTCACAATAGCTACTGAAAAATGAAATATCTAGGAGTACATTTAACCAAGGAGGTTAAAGTCCTGCACAATGAAAACTGTAAAGCAGTGGTGAAAGTTTTTGAAGAAGACACAAATAAATGGAAAGATATCCCATATTCATGGACTGGAAGAATTAACATCATCAAAATGTCATATTTCACAAAGCAATCTATGTGTTCAGTAAGCCCTCTCAAAATGCCAATGACATTCTTCACAGAAATAGAAAAAATGATCTTAAAATTAGTATGGAACCACAAAAGACCCCCTATAGCTAAAGCAATCTCGAACAGGAAAAAATCAAAGTTGGAGGCATCATGCTTCTTGATTTGAAAATATACTATAAAACTATAGCAACCAAAACAGCATGGTACTGGCATAAAAACTGACAAATTGACCAATGGAATAGAATAGAGAGCCTCCAAATAAAACTACACATTTACAGCCAACTGATTTTCAACAAATGTGCCAAAAATATACAATAGGGAAAGGACAGCTTCTTCAACAAATGCTGCTGGGAAAACTGGATATTCACATGTAGAAGATTGAAACTGGACCCCTATCTCTCACCATACACAAAAATCAACTTGAAATGGATCAAAGGCCTAAATTTAAGACCCAAAACTATGAGACTGCTAGAAAAAAACATAGGGAAAATGCTACACAAGATGGGAGTGGACAGTGCTTTTTTGAGCAAGACTTCAAAGGCACAGGCAACTGAAGCAAAAATACACACATGGGACTACATCAAACTAAAAAGCTTCTGCACAGCAAAAGAAACAATAAACAGAGTGAAGCAGCAACCAGAAGAATGGGAGAAAATATTTGCAAACTCTTCATCTGACAAGAGATTAATATCCAGAATATACAAGGAACTTAACAGCAAACAAACAAAAAACCAAACTGATTAAAAAATGGGCAAATGACCTTAATAGACATTTCTCAAAAGAAGACATAGAAATAGCCAACAGGCACATGATAAAATGCTCAACATCACTAACCATCAGGGAAATGCAAATTAAGACCACAGTGAGATATCATCTCACTCCAGTTAGAATGGCTGTTATCAACAAGACAGAAAATAAGAAATGCAGGCCAAATAGCCAACAGGCACATGACAAAATGCTCAACATCACTAACCATCAGGGAAATGCAAATTAAGACCACAGTGAAATATCATCTCACTCCAGTTAGAATGGCTGTTATCAACAAGACAGAAAATAAGAAATGCAGGCAAGGATGTGGAGAAAAAGGAACTCTCCTACATTGTTGGTGGGAATGAATATTGGTACAGCCATTGTGGAAACTGGTATGGAGATTCCTCAGAGAACTAAAAATAGAACTACCCTATGACCCAGGTGTCCCACTACTGGGTATATACCTGGATTAGTCCGTTTTGTGTTGCTATAACAGAATACACGGAACTGGGTGATTTATCAAGAAAATGCAGTTTATTTGCTTACAGTTCTGAGGCTAAGTCCAAAGTCCATCTGGTGGTGGCAACAGTGACCCAGGAGTCTCACATTGCAAGAAGTTGGAAGCAGAGAGAGCAGAGCAGAGATAGACAGACTCTCCTCTTCTTTTAAAGCCCTCAGAACCACACCCCTGATCAGCATTTTTAATCCATGCACTATGGTAGGGTCCTACAATCCAATCACCTATTCAAGGCTCCACCTTTCAATTATCATAATAGCATTTCCCACCCTCTTAACAGTCACAGAGGGGGCTAAGTTTCTAATACATAAAACTTGGGGGACACAATTCAAGCTTCAGGGAGTTTTGGGGGGACACAATTCAATCCATTGCAATACCCAAAGGAAATGAAATCAATATATCAAAAAGACACCTGCACTCCCATGTTCATCGCAGCACTATTCACAATAGCCAAGAGATGGAATCAACCTAAATATACATCAACGGATGAATGCATAAAAAAATTGTGGTATATATACAGAATGAAATACTATTTAGCTGTTTAAAAAAGTGATATCCTATCATTTGCAGCAACATGGATGGAACTGGAAACCATCCTGTTAACTGAAGTAAGTTAGGCGTAGAAAGACAGATCCTGGACGATAGCATTCATATGTGGAATTGAAAAAAAAAAATGGTTCTCATAGAAGTAG
>NW_007732790.1:69961-73306 GCF_000696425.1 Galeopterus variegatus
CACTCCCATGTTCATCGCAGCACTATTCACAATAGCCAAGAGATGGAATCAACCTAAATATACATCAACGGATGAATGCATAAAAAAATTGTGGTATATATACAGAATGAAATACTATTTAGCTGTTGAAAAAAGTGATATCCTATCATTTGCAGCAACATGGATGGAACTGGAAACCATCCTGTTAACTGAAGTAAGTTAGGCGTAGAAAGACAGATCCTGGACGATAGCATTCATATGTGGAATTGAAAAAAAAAATGGTTCTCATAGAAGTAGAGAGTGGAACAATGGTTACCAGAGGCCAGGGGGGAGTAGAGGTGGGGAGGAGGAGAAGTGGTGGACTAATGGGTACAAAACTAAGCCATCTACCCTAAGTGAATCATCCTGGAGGCATATGCATGTATTGATGTTTCACACTGTACCCCACAAATATGTACAGGCAAATGTTAAAGTAAAAAAATAAAATTTAAGAAAGTTTTGTAGTTTATCATTTTACATTTAAATTTGTGGTTCATTTTAATGTAATTATTATATAAGGAATGAGACTTAGATAGAAGGGATTTTTGTTTGTTTGTTTGCCCATGAATGTTCAATTGCTTCAGCACCATTTGTTGAAAAGTCTATCTTTGCTGTAATGAATTGCCTTTGTACTTTTGTCAAAATCATTTGTGTGAGTCTAATTCTAGGTTGTCTGCCCCATATTCCTTAAAGGAATACAATAAATTTTAACGTACAACAATATGCCATCACAATGTTCAGCATCTAATCAAAAATTACTGCTGTGGTTTGAATGTTTGTTTCTCTCCAAAAGCCATATGTTGAAACCTAATCACCAAGGTGATTGTATTAGAAGCTAAGGCCTCTGGGAGGTGATTAGGTCATGATGGTTCCACCCTCATAAATAGGATTAATGCCCTTATGAAAGAAGCTTCAGAGAGTTGCCTCCCTCCTCCACCCTTCCTTCATGCAAGGACACAGTATTCTTGCCCTCTGGAGGACGCAGCAACAAGACACCATCTTGATGCAGAGAGAGCAGCCCTCACCAGATACCAAACCTGCTGGTGCCTTGATCTTGGGCTTTCCACCCTCCAGAATGGTGAGAAATAAATTTCTCTTATTTACAAATTACCCAGTCTCAGGTATTTTTTTATAGCAGCACAAACAGGCTAAAATAATGACCAAGCATGCAAAAAAAATCAGTAAATTATCAATGTCAAAGAGAAATGAACTAAATAGTAGCAGAAATACAGGTTAGCCTCATATTGTCCCTAAATATATATATGGTTTGAATTATAACTGTTTATGCTTCTGTCTTCTCAACTGTGGAATGGGATGATAATAGTACCTATCTCACAGGGTTATAGTGAGGATTAAATGACTTAATATATAAAGTACTTGGAAGAGTGTCTAACACTTAGAAAGTTTTATTAAAGCATTAGTTATTATCATCATTACAACTAACTACTATTGACTATTTGAAAAAATTCTGTTCTACTGCTTTTAACTGGAACACTGCATTAAGTATGAAAAATTTTTTTTTTTAGTTTCTGTTGGAGTAACAGCTGGGGCATGTGGAAAAATGTAATTTCAAACACATTTCAAAAAATCTTAAAGTATCCATTAGTAGAATAAGTAGGAGACATAGGAGATATATATCCATCAATTGCACCACAGGAAAATAAAATGGAATAAAACAAAATTTCATTAATATATTACAGGAAATAAGAATTTTTTTAATGGAACAAAACAACAAAGTACACTATACCAAAAAGTAAAATAAGGTAGCAAGACTAAAACTCACATATCAATAATTATAGTAAATGTGAAAGAGTCAGTCCCTCTTATTAGACTCAGATTGGGTCAAAGAACAAACTCACTATGTAATATTGTAAGATACATCTTTAAAAGAAAAGACACAAAAATTGCAATTAAAGGAAAGGCAAAGTTAATGTAAAGAAAAAAATTCATCTAGAGAAAGGCAAGATGCTAATATAAATGTTAAATAAACTAGAGTTCGAGTCAAAAAGAATTAAGAGAACTAAGAGAAATAGTTTATATTGATAAAAAGTATACTGATAAAAGGAAGGTGGAACAGTTATATAACTTTATGAACCAGACCACATAGGATTATGACATATAAACGATTTGAAAAATAGGAGACATTGACATTTCTATAAGTAGAAGGGGAATCTTTAACACACTGCCCTCAGAATTAGTCAGATTAAATGTACAAGAAAGGAATAAAGATTCAGAAAATCTACTTCATTTTTGAGAAAACTGATTACATATTTGTGTATTATTACAAACATATATTAGGTGAATAATATAATCATGGTATGTTGGAAGATTTTCTAAGAATGACAGTAAAGCCAAATATTCCAAGGAAATTTAAAGTCAAATGATACAGTGAGAAAAAGATTTTCAAGGTTATAATATTGTTAAAATACAAAATACTCTTAAAATTTACTGGTTTTTAATTAATTAATTAATTAATTATGAATATTCATGAGATAAAATTTACTGTTTTAAATTTTTAAAAGAACTCTTTAATAGAAAAGTGTAAGATGATTTGCATAGACAGTTCACAAAAGGAGAGACATATGAGAGACACATAAGAATATGTCAAGTTTCCAGGTTACAAAATACATTAAATAAAAAACAAGAAAACGCTTCTCATCTACAAAATTGACAAAGATTTTAAAAAATATTGATAGTACCCACAGTTCTGAAGGAAATGGTGAATGAGCAACTTCAGGTAACTCTGATAGTAGTAGAAAGTTGTATAATTTTTCTGAATATTCAGTTGATGATATGTATCAAAAGCCTTTAAATTGTGCTTAATCTTGGGCCAGGATAGTTCACTTTTAGTAAATTATTCAGAAGAAAAGATACCATTTATTGAATTCTACCTCTAAGCCAGGCACTGTAGCAGGCACTTTACATACATAAGAATTTCATCCTTACAACTTTGTAAGCAGATGTTAATCCCAACTTTTACAGTTGAGAAAACTAATGAACAGGAAGTTTTAGCAATAAGCCAGATATCAAGCAGCTAGAATAGGATCTATACACAAGTCTGTCAGATTTTTAGAAAAAAATAGGCATTTATACTGATCTGTAAGAACAAGGATGTTTACTGCAAAGTTTAAAATAAAGTACAAAACAGCATTCATTATCCATTAATAGGGGAATTATTATGTAAATTGCACCCTTTCAAATGATCAACCACATACATTTCAAAAGAAAATGTATTTAGAAAATCTTGTTGGGCCGGCCCGGTGGCGCACTGGATAGTGCGCCGCTTGGGAAGCGCGGCGGCGCTCCCGTCCGAGGGTTCGGATCCCA